>NC_050453.1:80975043-81275043 GCF_903995425.1 Onychomys torridus
CTCTTATCCACTGATTCTGTACCTTTAAAGGATAACAAAGAAGCAAGGAATGATGAATTCTGTAATATTGTAGATTTTTGATACTCTTAAATTTACCTAGCTGCTGACATAAGTAGTTGCAAATTATAACTTTAAAATATAAAAACAAAAAACCATCAATTGTCTTGCTATTGACTCACTCTATAATTGTAATGCATACTCTATAAATTTGCTGTTCACTTTTTACTAAATTATTTGTCAGGCAATTATATTTTACTGCAAATTTGGAGGATTTACTTGATATAATCATTGAATACAAGTGTAGTGTTAAGTATTTAAATGAGAACATTATCAAATGAGGCTAATTTTTCTTGTCCTGTTACAACTAGATTATTTTTAATATGTAAAACTTATTGAAACATAGTTCAATTATACTGGGAAATTTAAATCAAACAAGCTTTCATACATAATATCACCTTCCAAAATGGTTGGCATTTACAAGATGGTAAGTAACATTTTGTGTGCTTATTATTTAAGCACTTTTGATTTTGTCAATACAAGATAAATTAGCTAAGATCAGGCAAACTATGTTTAGGTATTTGAATTAATCAGGTGCTCCATCTTGTCTGAAATATTGATAGGAATGTTTAGCAACTGTACCAAGTAGACTGAGTGGCAAAAATGAATACAGATTTTGCTATAAATTGCAAATAAGTATAAAATTAATCTGGTTGACTTAATCAGAAATACAGAATACCATTAGCATTTCAAATCATTTCATTCTAATTTTCAGAGTTCATTGGCAATGTAAAATAGCAATGTCATAAATCATGTTGAAAAACAGCAAAAACTTAAAAAATATTTACTTATTTATTTAACTTTTGAGTATATATGTGCCAAGATGTATGTGGAGGTCAGAGGATAACTTGCGGGAGTCTGTTCTCTCCTTTTACCATGTGGGGGCTCGGGGATTGAACTTGGGCCATTAGGCTAGATTGTTTGTGCCTTTAATGACCGTGGCTTATAATTAGGAGACTTATTTTATATACTACTCATGTAGTTAAAAATAATAATTCATCCATCACAAGGTTGGCTTGATATCTGTATTTAAATGTTGGTTTATGAGAAGAGAATTAATGCCATCAACTTTCTTCCTGCAAACTTTATTTATTTATATTTCAGATGGGAACTCATGTATCCTATACATGCCTAGAACTCACTATGCAGCAGAGGATGACCTTGAACTTCTGATGCTTCTGCTTCTACCCATCAAGTGCTAGCACTACATGTGTGTACTACCATGCTGGTTTATGTGTCACTGGAGGTGGATCCCAGGGCATCCAACACACTTGACAACGACTCTAATTACCTGAGCCATATCCCCAGCTCAACTTAATACCTTTTGATATACCCTACCAAATTTTAACCTCGTCATCCTGTAGGCAGAATTTTCCTGTCCCACCAGCCTGTTCCCAAATTACCAAATATTTGATATTGATTACAAATGTTCAGCAGATAGCTAAGGCTTGTTACTAATTAGTTCTTACAACTTAAATTTACCCATTTCTATTAATCTATGTGCTGCCCCATAACTCGTGGCAATTACCTCTCCAGCATGTCTTGTTTACTCTCCACCTGGCTGGTGACTTTCTCTTTCTGACTCCACCCTCCTCCTTCCCAACCTCCTCTGTGTCTGGTTATGCCACCTATACTTTCTGACTAGCTATTGGTCAGTCAGCTTTTTATTAAACCAATCCAAGTAACAAATATTCATGGTATACAAAAGGCTTTTTCCACACCATCATCCCCCCTCCTATGTAAACATTATGGCTTCTATGATGTCAGTTTTTTAGATTCCACACATATGAGTGAGCTCATGCAATACGCTTTCAAATATTTCCAAACAGCGGTTAGCTGAATTTATGGATGGAAAGTATCACAAAGGCCAAGTGTATTTTGAGTTATGTATTTCAACAATCAGTATCTGTAGCCACAGAATAAGAATATGACTTTAGTCTTCTGATCACCAGACTAGGTCAGATCTCAACCATTGCCAGCAATCTACAGAGGATATATCATTGTGGATTTCTGGGGACCTCTCGAGCACTCTGCCTATTCCTGTTCTCATGTGGTCTTCATTTATCATGGTCTGTTATTCCTCGTTCTCCCTTTCTGTTCTTGACTCAGCTGGGATCTCCTTGGGAGGCACCCAGGCTGTGGGACCAGGACCTGTCCTTAGTGCATGAGCTGGCTGTTTGGAACCTTGAGCTTACACAGGGACACATGCTCAGCCTGGAAGGATGGGACCTGCCTGTACTGAATCCACCAGGTTTAAATGAATCCCCAGGGGTGTCTTGGTCCTGGAGGACATGGGAATGGAGGGGAGGGGATGGGGGGAAGGTGGGGGCAGGGGTGGCAGGGGGGAGGACAGGGGAACCCATGGCTGATGTATAAAATTAAAACACATAATAATAATAATAATAATAATAATAATAATAATAATAACAATAACAATAACAACAATAATAAAAGAATATGACTTTTAAAAAAAAGCTTACCAAGCCCCAGCATTGAGCACTTGTGGTACATTTTTCATTTCCCTCCAACTAGTTCCCTCTTCTAATTTCTTTCTGTAAATGGATTACTCCCACACACACACACTACACACACACACACGCAATACTTGATTCATATTCACACACACACACAATACTTGATTCATATTGTTCTATGTTATCCTTTTCCTTGTGGCAATATATTGTGTACCCTAACAAAATTTGCCTGAAGATCAGAGAACAGAACAAGTCACTAGATTAAACATAGATGCCAGGCAGTGGTGGCACACACCTTTAATCCTAGCACTCAGGAGGCAGAGATCCATCTGAATCTCTGAGTTCAAAGCTACCATGGATTACATGAGATTGACTCAGTCTAGGAGAGAAACAGAGTCAGGCAGTGGTGCAAAACGCCTTTAATCTCAGTGCTTAGGAGTCACATGCCTTTAATCTCAGCACTTGAAATCTCATGCCTTTGCTTGGGAAGCACACATGCCTTTAATTGTAGCACTAAGAAGGAAGTGATATGACTGGGTGGAGAAAAAGTATGTAAGGCTTAAGGAGATGGGAACAAAAGGCATTTCAGCTAAGGAAGCCCTTTTGGACAAAGACCTTTAGGCTAGAGAGTTTATCAGGCTGAGGAGTCCTAGAGCTAAGAGGTGGCAGTGGCTTGATTCTTTGTGTCTCTGATCTTTCAGCGTTTACCCCAATATCTGCCTCCTGGGTTTTTATTAAAAGACCATTTAGAGTTCATGGTACACTTCCCCCTCACTCAACTAAACCCCTCTTTTTCTTTCCAGCACCCCCTCCAAATGTCATGCCTTTTCTGCTTATTTGCATCCCATTTCATTTAATTGGTATTTCTCATGACCATGAGTAAAGAGGGTCATTTAACTGAGCAAAAGCAACTTGTCTACGGCCACACAACTAAGAACATCCCATATCTCAGCCAGCACTAACTACTTATTACAGTGTGGGGATTAGTGAGGCTCCTTTGCAGGTCCCTCCTCCCTCATGACGGAATGCTGATGGGCCACTCCTTCATGCTTGTAGAGTATTCTGCGCACAACAGCAGTTGTGGGTTTATAGTTATCCTTTGTCTTGTAAATAAACTTTGTAAATAAGCATGCCTTGTATAAATATTCAATTCTAGTTTACTCCAATTTCCTTAATTATTTTTCTAATTAGGTCATGATTATTATTCAGCTGATTTAGATTTGATCATTTTTTCCTAATATATTTGTAGGAAGAGACAACTTTAATCAGTTCTTCTCATTTCTAACTTGCAAATTTTTCAAAGAACATATTTGCTTTCAGAATAAAAACCACATCTAGTTTTACCATCATTTACTTGAAGAGTTGCTTAGCTAAATCACGTGAGAAAACAATCACTCCAGTTATATATTGCACATAGATAGAGAAAGAGAATGCTATTCTCTTCCCAGACCTCTGAGAAAAATATCTGGGAAACCTCAAGAAAGACCAGTTTTTAATCTCTGCATCTTTAGGACCACATATGGTAAAGAGTATGTGGTGGATCCCTGAAACGATCATAGAGCAAGGTTTACTGACTATTATGTAAGAAGTTTTGTTTTGAGAAAAGGGAATATTCCGAGAAAAAAGACATGCCTGCCTCAGCTTTGGAATTGATTTGATGGAGAGATATCTCAAGATACACAAAGAAGCACAGACATGGGATTTGGTGAAATGGCTTGGCAGTTGAGAGCATTTGTGGCTCTTGCAGAGGGCACAGGTTTGATTCCCAGGACAAGTTCCAGGGGACTGAACATCCTCTTTTGGCCTCCAGGAGCACTAGAAATTCACAAAGAAACACACATGTAAAATAAAAATAACTATTTTAAATTAAAAAAAGAAAGTAATGTTGCATTACAGATAGAACTAACTATTGTAGGAATGATAAAGCATGAACAGCTATGCCTCTACTTCATAGAGACCAGCAGAGAATGAATGGTCTTACATTTTAAGGAACATTTCATTATTTTTGTCGGGGAGCTAGAGGCATATCTTGGGTATGTGATTTCAATGCATCAGACCTTAATTCTTAAGTGAGATTTGGTCTGAGGGCAGCAAAGCATGGTGAGGAGAGAGTAGTCAATAGAGAAAGCATAGCAATGGCCGGGCTCTCTGCTGGCCTGTGTTCAGGAAGAAAGAGATCACTGAAGAAAGCGAAGTGAATGGATCCAGAACACAGAAGACCTCACAGCCTACAGGGAGGCAGAGTGTTGAATGTGCCTTTTACAGACTTGCTAGCTCCATCAAAATTCTAATGCCATTGCTCACAGGAATAGAAGTAGGCAACCTTAAAATTCATACAGAAGCCCCAAAGCTGAGAGTCTGATGCCTTTGGCAGCTGACAGTGAATCACAGGAGAGCTGTGCTTTTCCTAGGCTCACTCAGCTTTCTCACTTCCTGTCTAAGCAGACATAATTAAATGATGACATGGTACAGGAGTTCCTAAGAGTTAAGATGCTCAAGCTGTTTCTACAACAAAGGTATCAGCATCTCTTTACACACAGCTGGTATTTCCCACTCTTAGTGACTTAATATCAAAACATAAGAATGGCTGGAGGAGAACAGCTCAACAACTAAGAGCACTTGCTGCTTTTCCAGAGCACCAGAGTCTGGGTCCCAGCATCCTATCAGATGGCTCACAATCTCCTATAGCTTCAGGAGATGCAATGCTCTCTATGATGAGCTACATGCATGTGTACACACACACACACACACACACACACACACACACACACACAAACATTATTTAAAATAAAATAAATTGTTTTTGTGAGGTGCTTATACCTCCCAGTGACATGAAATAGAACAATGAGTCAAAACATAGCACCAAGGAAGTTTCTAAGTGATTAATCTTTTTATAATTGTTGGGACAGAACAGAGTTTTACTGTAGTCAGTTCTGTACTTAGCTGCTGAGAGTTGGTCTATGGTGATATTTTGAAGAAAAAGGCAGAATGATGTGCAAGAACGGTGATATTACAACCCAGAGAAGGAGGAAATTAACTCTGTAGGGAGTAAACATGGTACTGGATCAATGTGGCCACCAAATAGATGTGAGTTGCCAGGGCAACTTTTCATATTCTTCAGGCAAAATAGTAGGTCTTTTTCCTTGATGATGGATATGATGCACAATTTTGGCAGGTGCCCAATTCAATTAAACAATTTTATGGCACCCTATGACATATCCAGCATATTTGATGATTTCCCCATTATATCATCCATGTGTCTTTTCCAACATGGAGATTTATGTGAACTAAACTGGCTTCAACTTTATCCATTTCATCCAGTAGCAGACTGACTCTTGTAAAAATGACCAGCTCTGCCTGCCAAACTATACCAAATGTCCAAGCCAAGGAAGGTTTGTTGGAAAACATTTTTTACATCGGCCTTTCTTTGCTCTGAAGTAGAAAGCAAGAACTTATAAATTTCTCACTTTTCTCTGCCTCTGCTACCATATCTATAGGTTTCTACCACAACCCTTGCAGCTATAGGGATACTAAGAGTGAAGTGGTGGCCCTGTGTTCAGCAACATGCTACTTACTAGCTGAGTTCAGCGTGGCATTTATTATAATTGAGGTCTTGTACTAAATCGACTAAAAGTCACTTGGGAGCTGGGGAAATGGCTCAGTTGGTAATGTGTTCTACCTTGTAAATGTGAGGAGCTGTGTTTATCCCCAGAACTTATGTAAAAATCCAGTTATGATGGGACACATCTATAATTCTACCAATGGTGAGAGGAGGCAGAAATAGATCCATGTATGCTATTGAGAGATGTTGTCACAGACAAATAATGAAAGATGCATAAGAAATGATACCCAAGGTTGTTCTCTAACCTCTCCCATGTACTATACTATACACATAGACAGACACAGACACATACACACACACACCTCTATTTTTCATTGTCACCCCTGTGACCAAGCCAACACAGTGCATTAAGACTATAGCACATTGTCCATTATGACCAAGAAAGTAAAGGACACACACATACCCACATGAGGCCACTTGCCCTAGATGGGGAGAATAAACCACAGGCAGTGGGATGCCGTTATGGTAAGCAAATGTTTGGTGGGGTGTGGGGGAGAGAGAGGAAGAATGGTTTGGGTTCTGTAGAGAGAGGCAAATCTGAAGCCATGAAAGTGGTAAGGAATGGGCAAATATGGATGGTCTGCTTGCCACCTGAGGCCATGGTGGCACCTGGGCCTGAACTGCTGCTTAGGGCCATGTCTGGGTCTGTGTCCCTGTGATAGTCATGGTCTGTGTTGATGTCCATAGCTACTGTTAGCACTGAAGGATGTGAGGATTCCTGGGGTCTGATCCACCATCCCACCCATGTTAGGGTCTAAGAGATGAGCTACTGCCAGGGCCATGTCAATCAGAGTAGCCTGCACTGCCACTCATGGCCATGGTGTCATCCAACCAGCACTACTGTAACACAAATTGCTGAATGGTCTTCTTAATAAAAAACCTCAAGCCAGATATTGGGGTAAAAACCTGAGAGATTAGAGGAGTAGGAAAAGCCACAGCCAACTTCACCTCACCAATATCTCAGGATCCAAAGACACCTACTTCCTGTATACTCTCACCTACACGCCTTTCTGTTCTGCCATCTCAGTTTCTCTCTATGCCCAGCTACATTACTTTGTGTCTGTCTGTATAAATCTCCAGACCTCTATGGTTAGTGCTGGGATTAAAGGTGTGTGTCACCATGCCTGGCTCTGTTCTCCAGTGTAGCCTTGAACTCACAGAGATCCAGATGGATCTCTGCCTCCTGAATGCTAGGATTAAAGGCATGTGCTACCATTGCCTGACTTCTATGTTAAATATAGTGGTTGGCTTTTTCCTCTGATCCTCAGATTAAACTTTATTAGGGTGCACAATATTGGGGGACAGAGTAAATAACCACACTTCCCCTTTTTTGTCTAAAATAAAAATTATAACTAATATAAGAAAAACTATATACAATAAGCATAACAACCATATAAAATATATACAAGCAATAAATATATCAACAATGTCTAGTCCATTTGCATTTGACAAATTCAGAGAAAATATTCCATTCTCTATCCTATCCTTGTGAATCCAAAGGATTGTTATCTAATTCACCTTCTATTCTAATTTGTGTAGCCCAAACTATCTTTGATGTCTTTCAAACTTACACACTTTACACCTATTTAGTGAATTATTTTTCTAAATTTCTTAATAAAGAAAACTGTAATGAGAACTATCTAATCTTCAACTCGCTCAGAGACCCTAGAAGGAAATAATATTAACTGAGTAAGGAGGAAGAACAAACAAGCAACTTCCAAAAGCATGAGAAATGACAGAAACAGCTGGCTGCCTGGACAGTCACCCAAGGTTTTCCTGAAACATTGGGGCATCATCTTCGGCCTACAGGCATAGTGTATCTGACAGACTCATCCATGAAACAGAATTTTCTAAAGAACCTTCCTATCTTGTCTTGGCAACTCCCTAACATCTACCCCATCTATGACTTGTTGGAGCACATGAAGGGACTGGTCCTAGCCTCTTGATCTCCATGACTTGGGGCAATAGCAGGGTATCTGAGAGGAGCTTCAGTGAGGGTCCAGTGTTGATGATATACCAGAAGCTGGAGGCCTTGAACCTGACCAACAATACTTACACAATGGACAACTGCAAAGAAAGCTGTCTGGACTAAGGGGTGTCCTGCAGCTCCTAAGGCCACTAAGATGAATGAGGACATGATGAAGAGGCAGGAAAGCCACAGGAGCTGAGGGTGAAGTGACTTTATTGTTTATTTGCTGCTTTTCTTTTTGTTTGTTGCTTTTGTTTTGTAGCTTGTTTTGTTTTCAGTTTGTTTCTTAATATTCTTATTTGTGTCTTTTTTATTTCTATTAGTTCTTTTTAAGTTTTCCTTTGGGTGGAAGCCACAAAGGTAAAGGGCAGATACTGAGGGACTAGGGAATGAGTGGGATTAGGGCTCATCATGTGAAGTTCCCAAAGAATGAATAAAAAAATTATGTTTAAAACAAATAAATAAAGACTATGATACATTAATTCAAGGATGAACTGTCATCTTTTCTTAACTTTCTAAATGCATAGAAAGTGAAATGATTTTAAAAATCCAAGCCAGGGCATTTTATTCCTTTGCTCTAAACTTCACTGTTGCATTCTATGTCAAGGAAAAACAGCGCCTTTGCTATCCAGGGTACCACATTCCCTGCCACTGGTCTCACCTTCTCCTCTATTGTGGGGCTCATCCACTCACTGTACCTCGGAGGCCTCCCTGCCACTCATCTAATCCCTTCCCATCAGGCAAGCTTTGTTCTCTCTTCCCTCTGACTGAATTACTTTTTCCTGTATTGTCCACATAGATTACTTTTTCATTTTCTTCCATTTTCATTCCAGTAATGCTTTCTCATTGAGATGTCCCTGCTCATCAGACTACAGGTGCAGCGACTACTTAGGGCAGCCAACTTAAAAAAAGAGAGAACTAGACACTTACCTCAGAATTTAGTTGTTAATTCCTCCATCAGTTTGAGTATTATTATTCTAAATAGTACTAACACTAACATTTCAGACCACATGAATAAGAAAATAGTCTTTCACTAGAAGTCTCTCCTATACAAATGCCCAGGAAGGATGTCTTACATTAATATGATGGATAAGGCATCTCAGAATGTGTTATTATGAACAAATTAGAAGACATGAAAATATGGAGAGAACAGAATGATTCTGTTCTCCAGTGCCATGTCCCTCCTTTCTGCCCCTCTTTCCTTCATGATAGTTGACTCATCCTTGGGCCATCCCGGAATTATTACGAAAGAGTCAAAATTAAATGTTCAGAGATAGGGAAGGAACTGGGTCAAAGACAAAAAATGAGAGAAAATATGAAAAAGTGGCCCTAACAATGGAGTAGGCTTGAGGACTAGAAGCCATGTGTGAAGTGGAAATAACAATGTTAATATTATTAGGAGAGATACCAAGTTTTATGACATGAGTTTGATCCCGAAGGTTTACAAGATAGGAAAACTGGCTCCTTCTACTTGTCTTCTGACTTTCACTGTGTGGTACACACACACACACTCACACACACTAAAAAAATAAATAAAAATAATATAAAATAAAAATACTAAAAGAGTTGCCAGAGAAAGACAGGCAGCCTTTCTCCTCCTGTAAGTCATGCACATTATGCAGCGTACAGAGCATGCTCAGGCCAGCTTCCAGAGAATGATTGGATATCTTTCCTCATCTGGGCTTTTTGTAATCAGTAAAATATATATAAGAAGAACTAGCAATGTACAAATGTGGGAGAAGCAAGTATGTCTTTGTAAATGTCCATGAAGGATTCCTGGCCTACCACCTTGGTCTGTTTCCCTCAGCTCACCAGCCACTGATCTTGGAAGTGATAGACTTTTCTTAGGAAGCTGTATCTTGACTGAGTTGACCTTGTGCAAGTGACCACAGCTACTGTATGGTCAGGAGTGCAATGGTCATGTTGTATCCACAGGACAGTATTTCACAGTACTCCTTCCAATCCTCTGACTTTTAAGTCCTTTCTACCACCTCTTCACTGATGTTCAGTCAGCCTTGGTTTATAAAAAAATGGAGTCATGAATGAGGGTGTGATGCACTGGGGAAATATTGGGGAGGTGGAGGGAGAAATGGATTTGATATGATCATGTTTTCATTTTCATACTAATTTTTTCTAATAATAATAATAATAATAATAATAATAATAATAATAATAATAATAATAACCCCCTACCCCTCTGCACATTGTCACACTTTCTCTGAAGCCCCTCTCTTGCTTCTGCTCTGCAGCATCTTTGGGGAGCTTGCTTCCTGGGACGCTAACTAAAAAGGCTGGACTTTTTCGCTCTTTTCCATCTCTTTCCTCCAGGTCGCGGACAAGATTTTCAGCTTACTTGTGCTGTAATTTTTCTCTCAAGCTCTATTAAAATAGTCCTTGACTCAGTTTTAACTTTGTTTATTAAAAAGACTAAGCACCCATGAAAAGAATCCTCAAATTCCCCAGGGGTAGTACCAAGGGCGTTGCTAGCCGTTTTGTTTTGTTAACACAAGGTGACAGGGGCTTCACTTTGGAGGCTGACAGAGCCTGATCAGTCTGCTGTGACCACACAGTGAGTGCAGGCTAGAACTCCAGTATGTTCCCATCTGCCCAAGTCCAGAGCCAGAATTCTAAACACATGGCTGCCCCATTGAAAGAAAGGAACAGAAGTGAAATGTGCTAGGCAGTTGACACGTGGTCTCTGTCCTCATCATCATCGGAGTGTTGCCATTTGTTGAGATCAGGCTGCCAAACTTCCAATGTGCTGTATTTCTGTTGGGGAGACAACCTTTCAAAACATGAATTGATTCTCAGTCTTTTAAGTCCAGCCATTTTGTAGAGCAAACTACTAAATGAGTCAGGATGGGAAGGGAGGGAGATTCGGGAACAAGAGGCGGGAAAGGAGCCCACGTCCCCAGTGTTGTGGAAACCCCTCACCAGCTAACAGCGCCTGCAGTTGAAATCTTGACAGGTGACTTGGTAGTCACGGCTGTGCTCTCATTAAATTCCTTAGCAACTGTTTGAAGAAAGTGATTTTAAAAAATCACACTCATATTTAAATACAACAGGGGCCCCTCCCTTTGAGAAGCCCACACACATGCATGAGTTCAGGAGTCTTCCTTTGCAAATGCCTTTGTTACTTATTACTCTCTTAAAATGTATATTAAAATTTATTTTTATGCACTCTTCAACAAGTCAATTTCCTAAAAGATTAAGGAGATTTCTCAGGCAAGTAACAAGTGACACGTAGAGCCTGTCTCAGCTGAATGACTTTGACCTGTAACCTAAGCTTATTGTCCTTATTTCTCTGCACCCACCATGGCCCTGTGAAAGTGTCTGCTTTGCTCAGTCCAAATGAGATCAGACTTTTGTTTGAAGATCCTCAGCTTCAGAATGCCCTACATGACTCAATATTCTTATGATCATAAGTTTGGCAGTTGTTCACCCTGAAAGCAACTTTTCTATAAAGAACTATGAAACTTATGTTTATGGCAAGGAATTTAAATATTTTTACCTTCCAACCTTGTGAGACTTTCATGCAAGTGTTTTAATTAATTCCTCACCCAGTAAAACCTTAGTTTACACAAAGGTCCTGCTGCATTCAAACATTAAAGTGGCTGAGGCCTCTTCCTCTTCCTCCTCCATTGGCTCTGTGCCTATTTTTGAAGCCTAGCCAATCCCCAAAGACTGTGATGTCCCCCCCCCCCTCCAGTGGGAAGAGGATTCAGTCACCACTTGCTTTAGAATAAAATCCAAGTGCATTTCCTGTCCACCCTTGCTTATTTTTCTGTCCTGGTAAGCAACACTCCTTCTCCATCCACACATTTACCTTGTTCAGACACTTCAGTTGGGAGTGGTAGGTTTCTTTCTTTGTGATCTCAATCATATTTCTAACAACCTCTTTCCATTTGACCATGAGATCTTTTCAGGTTTCTATTGCAGTTTCCATCTCCATGTTTAATTTAGGTAACCTATTGTGTACCCCTCTAGAATATTGTCTGAGATCCTCTTGCAGGGTCTGGTGGTGTTCATTCCCATATCTCTCTAGCAGCATTCCATTTGTTAGAAACCTATTTTGTGCCATGTCTGGAATCAGCACTTCATATTTGTCATTTTTATCACCTATTGGCACATGTTTCCAATTTGACCATGAAAAAAAAATGACTAAGAGCTCCAGCAATTTCCATATGATCATTGCTCATCTACCAAAAAGCATTGTCACAAATGATGTTGATTTTCTTCTTTTTTTTTTTTAAGATTTGTTTATTTATTATGTACACAGAAGAGGGCACCAGACCTCATTACAAATGGTTGTGAGCCACCATGTGGGTGCTGGGAATTGAACTCAGGACCTCTCGAAGAGCAGTCAGTGCCCTTAACCTCTGAGCCATCTCTTCAGCCCTGATGTTCATTTTCAACTTGATTGTATTTGCATTCATTCACCTAAGAGAGAGACAAAGCATGCCTCTGGATGTCTGTGAGAGTGTCTACAGAGGATTAACTGATCAGGTAAGCGTGTGTCATGAATATGAGTAGAATGATTCCCATGGGCTGGAAGCATGTGCAAAGATGTCTCAGTAGGTAAGAGCCCATATTGTTCTTCTAGAAGACTCAAGCTCTGTTTCCAATATCCATGTGAAAGAATTTACAATAACCTGTAGCTTTAGCTCCATGAGAACCAATGCCCTTTTCTGGACTCTGTGGGCAATGAAGTGGACATTCCCATACTCAGACACATACATATATACACACATAAAAGGTAAACAACATCTTTTTTATAAGGTGGGGGAGGCAAAGAGAGAGCCAGTTGAATAATAACTCCCCCTTTTCAGCTCTGTCCCATAAGGTCCCTCTGACACCATGAGTCAATATGAATGCTTCTCCTGCCATGTATTGCTTCTGTTAGGTATTCTGTCACAGCAACAAGAAGGTACCAAAGGCAAATGTCGGTCACACAGCTGTATTCTCTATGGGTTGGACAGGGCCAAGAATTAGAAAGACGATCGTTCTTCTCCTGTGTAGTTTACTTCCAGCTGACACAGGTGATATCACAGGCACTTTCTTTGTTTCTTGGTGAACATCTATGCAGGGCCTCAAAAACCCCATTGCCAAGAGTCGATTAGTTGTCAGTTTGACACAAACATGGAAGCACTTGGGAGATGGGGCTCCATTAGAACAGCCTATGGCCATTTCTGCAAGGCATTTTCTTAATTGCTATTTAATTTATGAGGGCTCAGATCACTGTGTGTTTCCATCCCTTGGTTGAAAGGACTGGACTATATAAGAAAGGTAGCTGAACAGGCCAGAGGAAGAAAGCCAGTGAGCAGTATTCCTCCATGGGCTCTGCTTCAGTTCCTTCCTCCTGGTTTCTGTCTTCAGCTCCTGCTCTGTCTCCCCTAAGTGATAGGGGATAACTTGGAAGATAAAATAAACTCTTTCCTTCCAGGCTGCTTTTGGTCAGCGTTTTCTCATAGCAACAGAGATGCAAATGAGGACAGACCCCAACTGTAGACATACATGGTGATGGTGATAAAAATCGTCTCAGCAGGGGTTAACATGTGAGCTAACCTGACTATTGGCAGAGTTAACACAATTTCTGAGAAGGAAAAGAAGAACTTCAGTGTGATTTTAGTTGTGTGGTACCTTTAATCCTGTTTGTTATCAAACATGTTTTTCTTTGTACATTTTTATTCAAAATTCTTCCAGCTCTACGTAGTATTAGTCATCATAAAGTTTATATATCAGTAAAGATCTTTTATTTTGTGAGCCTGTGAGAAGGCTCAGTGGGTAAAGACACAGGCCACCATGCCTGACAACCTGAGTTTGATCCTCAAGAATTGCATGGCAGAAGGAAGAAACTAAACCCCACAATCGTCCTCTAACTGTGTCATGTCACCCTAAACACAAATAAATAAATGAATTTTATTTTTTTAAAAGAGGACTAGTCTTCCAATTGTATTTTCATTTGCCGTAAAATTTCTGATGACTTAACACCCCAGTCTCTGCTCTAATTTTGCATATCCCTAATTCTTCGGGAAATATGAATGAGAGGTTTGCATTTCTTTGTCCATGTGCAAAACTGAGCACTAATTTTAGTGTTGTGGCTCTTTTAGATGAGCATGAGCAGGAGAATGCAAACAGTAAAGTTTCTAGTCTTTCCAAAGGAAATGTGCACAGTTGTTCCATATGAACCCAATACCCCTTACATCCCACCTTATCATAATCTCACTCACACAATGCATTTCATTCCTCACTAGCAATAGGGACTCATTGTTATAGTTTCCTCAAAAGACACTGACAAAATACTCAATAATCTCCAAAAACCCTGCTCTTTAATTATCTCATTGGATGAACCAAAAGAAAAATGACTTTTAATGAGCCTCCAATAAGATGAATAAATGATCAAAAATTGTATTTCAAAAAGGTTCTCTTCAGCTGTATTTTCCACCACCTTCCACAAAAGATGTGTGGATTAAAGTTCTCTGCTAAGGAGCACCTGGGCTTCACCCCATCCAATTATCAGTGCAGACAATCAGCATGCCTGTAATGAAACTGAGTTTCAGATCTAAAGTGATTGGCATATACAGCCAGTGCACAATCCCAAGGGAGGATGTCATGCCCTTCCTATGTCTCATTCAGCCCATCTGTCTATACAGCATGGTGACTGAACATTGATTCAGCACCATACTAACCAGAGAACTCCCAGTCCATAGACTGCTCCAGGCCCCAGAAAAGTACCATCTTTGGCTTGGTTACCTGGATGGTTTTACTTCTGCCTGATATCTCTGAACCCACATGTGAGAGGAAAGAATTAACTTCCATAAAGTCAGAATCTCACTGTTTAAATGAGCAATTAGCTTTGAAAACAAATGAACAAGTGGGAAAATAAGGTTCTAGATATGTCCTATAACCCCTTGTTTGGGAACCAAATATTGCTTATGTCCTTTAGGCAGGAAGTAGGTTCAAGTGGGACAGTGGCAAGACTCCCTAAAATGGAGCATCAGGAATAGTGAGTGCCAGATGGGCCAGCTGAGGGCCCCAGAAACTGAGTGTAAAGAAAACTGATTAATAACAGTCAGCTCTCACCAAGTCAGTGCAAATCGTCTTCAGAGGCTCCTATTTCCTGGGATCATGCACAGAGTGCTATTATCCTTCACTCTAATGAAATCTTCCATCTCAGAGGTGTTTAAACATGTATGAAATGCTAAATTCTTGCATTTCATGCATCTGCTTATAACAGGCTGAATTCTGTGTAAAATGCCCTTCCAAGATGTGCATGCCCTCTTTGAAACTCAAAAAAAAATATGACATTTTTTTTTTTATTTTACATTGGGAGAGAGGTTGTGCACATGCTACTTCCCTTGTGTCAAGGTCAGAGGACATTTTCAAACTTGCAGGACTCAGTTCTTTCCTTCTACCATGAAGTCCTGGAAATGAAATTCAGTTCCTCATGCTTGGCAGCAAGTATCTGTACATGCTGAGTCCTCTTGCCGGCCCACATTCCTCTTTCCTGGAAGTGTCCACCCTGGGGGAAATGTAAGAAAGGGTAAAAGGAGGAGAAGAGGTATACACTCCTCATAGCCTCTGGGAGTGGGACTGTCGCTCCTCCACTCACTCTGATCTCTTCTTACTGAGACTATTTTTATTCCTTGCTTGTGCTCTTAAGACTGGGTTCTATCTGCTTCTGTGTCCTTTCTGAATTCTTTTCTTTCATAATCACAAGAACCAAAACCCTGCTGGGTTCCAGCCAGAGGAAACAGGAGACTTCCTCATAACACACTCAAAACAAACTGTCTAAGGGACCTTGAAAACATTTACGTTTTCATCAAGAAAGTACAATTTTTCAACCTATGTTTATTCAACAAGAATGTCATGGGTTCACTGATTCCTCCAGGCTTGAGTAGTCTCTGAAAAAAACTCTGTAAGCCAAGCAACAGGAAATTAGCAGGCAGGGTTCAGACCACCTTTGTCTCACAGGAAATAAATCTAAGGGCTGTAGGGTGCTTGGCGATACACTGCTTCTCACTACTTCTCCAGCAGTTTGCAGAGAAGATGCCTTCCTGGCTATTAGCATCTTCTACCCTTGGAAATGACAGGCTGGAGCTCCTCCTACCCATATGGAAGCAGACTGCCTTTTGACTCCGCTACTTGAACAGCAGCCAGTAAAACCCTGGGTTTCTGGTTGAAATTCCAATGCATAGGCGAAGCTATCAACGGAAAGGCAAAACTCTTATCCAAAACTCTTATCATCTATCTTATTGGTGCTAATCAGGGGAAAGGATAAGAAAAATATCAAAACTGTATGTATCTGTACATCTAACTGTTGCCTCACTAAGTTAGGGAAGCTTATTTATTAGGAATTTGAAACATGAAAGTAATTATAAATAAATAATTATTTATTTATTTATTTATTTAATAAAATGTTATTTAATCTGCCCTGGATATGTGTGCTTGTGCTTGTATTTGCCAGGGTTCTCTAGAGTAAAAGAACTTATAGAATGAATCGCTTTTATATATATATATATATATATATATATATATATATATATATATATATTGCCATATATAAATGATATATATGATTTATAGGAATGATTTACAGGCTGCAGTCCAGCTAATGCAACAAAGGCTGGCTTGTGAATGAAAAGTCCATGAATCCAGTAGTTGTTCAGTCCACAAGGCTGGATGTCTCAGCTGGTCTTCAGTGTATGCAGGAATCCCAAAGTAGACTCTAATGCCAGTGAAGGAATGGATGAGCTACCAAGGACAGGGCATGCAGGAAAAGAGCAAAAGCTTCCTTCTTCTATGTCCTTTTATAGCCTTCCAGCAGAATGTGTGGCCATAATAAAGCATATGTTTCTGTCTCAAGATCCAGATCAAAGGTGTGTGTCTTCCTACCTCAAAGGTCAGGATTAGAAGTGGATTCACTCACTTCAAACCAAGAAAAATCTCTCACAGGTGTGCTTTCCATTTCTGGATTGTAATTCATCTCAGATGCATTCATACTGACAACCAAGAAAGCCATCACAATGCTTATTCAACAGGTAGGACCATCATAGATGAATTCAGTTTTAATGATAAGGAAAACCAATTTTTCTTCTTTCTAAAATTAGAAGAGAGGATAGCATAGTTTTCCTTTACATGCGACTTTCATGTCTATGGAACACTGAACATGATCCTGACAGAACAAGTGTCTCACTGGAACAGACAATCTTGTGGAAATCATGCCAGCACCAGGCTCTCCACTGAGGAGGATGAGAGTGCTTTGCAGTAGAGGATGAGCTTCTGCAGCAAAGGGAAACACTATCAAGAAGGGACATGGAAATATAACTGCAGCTTATTACTGAGTGCAGATCACCCTGAAATACAAGCTTACACTCAGTTTGAGTAGCAAGTCAAACTAGAAAGAACCAAGAAGTATCAGTGGGACCATCCCATGTCAGAACCAGCTCTAGGGTGTGGGGAACAGAATTGTTACAGAGTAAAAAGCAGGCATGACCTTTGTTAAACTTGCTATGTGATGTTCATGTAAAGTTCTGTTGCTGTGATCCATACCACATTCTTCTGCATGTAACTGGCCACGGAAAACAACCATTAAGGAACCGGCTGTATTGAACATATACAGACACTTCCCCCTTGTTATTATTTCCTAAACATTAGAAATTCAAAGACTGTTTTCTCATTAAGTACTAAGCAAGCCCCACACTGTGGAGCTGAGATCAGATGAAATCCAGCTCACTCAGAGAGGTGTGGCCATACATATCCATTCATTGCATCAGGAATTACAAGTAGTTCAGAGAGCCTCACAGTGATGATATATATATATATATATATATATATATATATATATATATATATATATATATATATATATCAGCATGTGCAAAATGTATGTCATTTCATGCAAGGGACTTGTGTATCCTAGGCCAGTGGGTTCCAGGGAACACTTCAGTGATTAAATGCCATGCAAGGGAGGGAGAAAAGCTCAAGTGTCCATGAAGAGAGAGCTGGTGAAGAGCGGAGCTGGGCAGCAGTATGTGGTGCTCAATATTGACAGGGTATAGAAGCACCTTGGAAACAAGTGTCTGGATGTGTCTGTAAAGGAATTTCTAGATTAAGTTCACTGAAGGAGGAAGACCCACCTTGAATGTGAGTGACAGAACTTAGGGAATGGGTTCCAAACTGCATTAAAAGGAAAACTGAGCTGAGTAGGGGTTTTCCTTTCCCTCTGCTTCCTGATTGCAGGTCCAAGGTGGCCAGCTGCTTCTTTCTCCGGAGCCTGAGCCTTCCCTGCCATGGTGGACCATATCTTTATACTGTGAGTCAAAGTAAACCCTCCTTCCTTAAGTTGTATTTTCTGGGTGTTCTGTCACTGCAGTGAGAAAGTCACAAGTACACTTGTCAGGGCTAGTGATTCCTCAAGTTGTCTCCCAACTATACAGATCAGGCCAAAGTGGGCACTAACCAGAAGAAAAACACATTGTTAAGTCTGAATACTCTCCTTTAATTTGTTTAGATCACTTTTGAGGATGTTTTTAAATCTATGGATTAAAGAATAAAACTAAATTCTTTTATTCCAATTTATAATATCCTAATTAATAATAGATAAATACTTATTAATGAATTAATAAGTATATGCCAGAACTACTTGTCTTGTTTGGCTGTGCTGGTGAAGGAACCTAGGGCCTTGGCAAAACCAAGCAAACACTGAAAAAGCACACAACACACCTACATACACACACACATAAACACACACAGACACATAAACACACACGCATACATACACACACACACACCAAATACATATACATGCACACCAAACATACATACATATACGCAAACATGTACACCCACACCACAATGCTTTGTGTGTGTGTGTGTGTGTGTGTGTGTGTGTGTGTGTGTGTGTGTATGATGTCTGAATGTATGCATCTGTTGTGTATGTACTTATGCATGTAGTGCTGGAGTGTCTTCTTTTTCTCTCCACCTTATTAGATTTTGAGGACAGGGTTTCTCACTGAATTCAGATCTCACTGATTGGGGACTAGGCTGACAAGCTTTGAGCTCCATGGAGCATTCTAACTCACTTCCACCAAGCATCAGGTTATAGACATGTGCCACCATGCCCAGGGTTACAGTCATCTCCCACCACGCCCAGCTTTTCTGTGCATGCTGGGGTCTGATTCAGGTCCTCATACTCATATGTCAGATACTTTTGTGACCAAGCCATATCCTCAGATCACAGGGTGATTTTAAAAGTATGCATGCCAATGATATATTTCTTTGTATCTATGATGTGAAACTGTGAAGTAGTGGTTTGTAGTGTGACAGTGACAGCAGTTTATTGTTCTTTAATTTATCTTGTATTCCCTTTAAATTTTCTCTGTTCTGAGACTCTCAAAACTTGAGAGAATTATTCTTTTTTTTTTTTTAGTTTATGAGTGGTCTATTGATTTTATGCTAGAGAAGACATCAGATCCCACTATAAATGGTTGTGAGCCACCATCTGATTGCTGAGAATTGAAGTCAGGAACCTCTGGAAGAGCAACCAGTGCTCTTAACTGCTGAGCTTTCTCTCTAGCTCTTCTTTTTTAAAATGTATTTTTAAATTTATTTTACATTCTACCCACAGTTTCCCCTCCCTCCTCTCCTCCCATTCCTTTCCCTCACCTCCCTTCTAATCCCCCTATCACTCTTCAGTCTTTATTCAGAAAGGGGCAGGCCTCCCATGGGAGTCAGTAAAGCATGGCACATCAAGTTGAGGCAGGAGCAAACTCCTACCCCTGCATCAAGATTGGACTAGGTAACCCAACATGAGGAATGAGTTCCCAAAAGCCAGTTCAAGCACCAGGGACAGGTCCTGATCCCACTGCTAGGAGTCCCACAAACAGACCAAGCTACACAACTGTCACACACACACACACACACACACACACACACACGTGTGCGCAGAGGGCCTAGGTTGGTCCCATGCAGGATCCCTAGCTCTTGGTCCAGAGTCAGTGAGCTCCCACAAGCTCAGGTCAGCTGTCTCTGTGGGTTCCCCTGTCATGAGCTTGAGGCCCCTGGCTCATACAATCCTTCTTCTCTCTTTTCAACAGCATTCTTGGAGCTCAGTCCAGTGCTTGGCTGTGGACAGAGAATTATTATTTTAAAAAACAGCCTCAGATACTTTCTCCAATTTCTATTCTTGAGAGCAACACAAACCCTGCTATCTAGAGAAAATCATGTGTCTTCAGGCCTTTATGAGAGCAGGTTACTGCCAGCATTATCATCTTATTACTCCATAAGATATCTCTAAGTAGATAGGAGTCTATCTCTTAGAAACTTTCTTAGATATCTGTGCTGGCTAGGTTTATGCCAACTTGACACAAACTATAGTCATCTGAGATGAGGAAACTTCAACTGAGAAAATGCCTACGCAAGACTGGGCTGTGGACCAGTCTGTAGAGCACTTTCTTAAGTAGTGATTAATATGGGAGAGCCAGGGACATTGTGCATGCCATCCCTGGGCTAGTAGTCCTGGGATCTGTAAGAAAGCAGGTTGAGTAACCCACGGCAAGCAACAACCCTTCATGGCCTTTGCATCAGCTCTTGCCTCTGGTTTCCTGCCCTGTTTGAGTTTCTGTTTGAGTAGCTTCCTTCAGTGATGGAGTACAATAAAGACATTTAAGCCAAAAAAACTTTTCCTCCCCAAACTGCCTTTTGGTCATAGTGTTTGTCACAGCAATAGGAAAACGTAGTACAACAATATTCAACTCAAACAAGGAACCACCATGCCAAATTTAAGGCCCATCCATGGAGGCAGAGTATAGACAGAGGTGATTAAACCAGTAGTTAGGACCTATGGATGGAACAAAAGTCATGAAAACTTCAGGTGCTAAAAGAATTGGGACAAAGTAGGTTTGAGAATAGAATGTTGAGGAGGCTGGTGGACTATATTCCTATGCAGCCCCAGAATTGGGTGCTCAAAAGGAAGACTACTCTCTCTAATATTTTTTTTTAATTATTGGAGACAGAGTCTCACGTAGCCCAAGCTGTCTTCAAACTCTCCATGTAACCCTAGATGACCTTGAACTTCTGATCACCAAGTCTCCATCTCATAGGTGCTGGGATTACTGTCATATACTATTATGCCTAGCATATGTGATGCTGAAGATTGAACCCAGGGCTCTGTGTAAATTAAGAAAGCACTCTACCTAATGAACTACTTTGTAGTCCTTACCTCAGTCTTCAAAAAAATTGTGAAGCTTTTGAAAGGCAGGTGATGAATTAATAGTTGACCCTTGAATAACGTTTCATTCTTATACCCTTCAATGGATCTTTTTAAAGACTCTACCAAAGACACATTCCTATTTGAAATTTAGGAACATATTGCCTGGTTCTGACTCTTCTCCCAATTCCTGTCCTTCTAAATCATTTTTGAGAGCTAATTAGCCTGAGAGCCATTTTCAACCACTAATTTGGAAGATAAGGTACATGCCTACATAGTGTGCACTTACTGCTGTGCACATCTGTGCTTGAGATCAATATGCAGGGAGTTGGAAAATCAGCATCCATTTAAAGGCAAAAAAGGTTATAAGCAAAGCCAAGTGTTTAATTGGTCTTTGATCTTGCTGATCCTGCCCAAGATGCAGTCAAAATGTTGGATCACTGGAATAGGAAAGGTCCTTCCTGGTTTTACAAGGACTCAACTTGTTCATAAACACATACAAGTAGAAAAACATAACAAAAAATGTGTATACTAAAAAGAAAGCATTTTTAAAGTTTTATATTCACATTTTTCAAAGATGTATGTCAACATAAACTACAAACTTATATTGTGAAAGAATTGCAAATGTTTACCAATTTTGAGATACTTGTATAACAAAATAAGGTAAGACAATTTTTTTTGTTTCTTTTTTTGAAATGAATGTGATTCTAATGTTTCTTCCTTCCATTTCCTCCCTTCAAGTCCTCCCCAATACCCCTTCCAACTCTCCTTAAAATTTATAGCCTCTTTTTCATCAATTGGTATTGCATATATATGTTCCTTAGTATATCCCATTGAGTCCATATACTGTTACTTTTATGTATGTTATCACTGCTGATCTTCTGGTAGCAGACAATCAATGATGGGGAAGACAACCCCTCCCCTCCAAGCTCTCCTCAGTTCCCTAAAGCTCTTTGTGTAGGCTTTTTGCTGTCTGTTTTGGCATATTCATTGGTGTCATCCTTGTTCAGCTCACATTTGGGCAGTCATGTTGGTGAGATTTCACAGGTATTATTTGAGGAGAATCTACAACCACAAACCTACTAAACTAGCATAATCTCTAACAGCAATCTCTCAACAAAATAGCTTTAAAAAATACATTTATTTATTTAGGTATTTGCAGG
This sequence comes from Onychomys torridus, assembly GCF_903995425.1. Lineage (NCBI taxonomy): Eukaryota > Metazoa > Chordata > Mammalia > Rodentia > Cricetidae > Onychomys > Onychomys torridus. Next base: position 80,997,539 of record NC_050453.1, read on the forward strand.
AGGGTGGCACATGGGCCATTTTAAACACATGGTGGCCAGAGTGGAGATAAGATGACAACACACAGGGTCAGTCCCCCCCCCCCTACACACACAACCTGTGGGTTCCAGGTATTGAAGCCATCTCATTGGCCCCGCAAGTATGATGTCAGATTTTAAAGCAGAAAGAAGAGCCAACAGTTTCCTCTTCCTTCCAGAAGCACAGCTTATTTTGCAGCACTTTGTGGCACTTCCTGTTCTTGGCCCCCTGTCTCTCTCTGGAATGTGAGATCAGTGGGGAAGATAGAGCATTTATTTGCCTTGAAGCAGCCTGAAACTGTGACTTCTTTGAGTGTAAATGCACAACTGTTTTCCAGGAAGAAAAGATCAGATAACAAGGACTAAAACTGTAGCCATTAAAAGCGAAGGAGCTGACAGCTTTTACTACTTGTTCAAATGCAGCTTTGGTACTTCTAAGTTGGCCAGGGAAGAAGCAAGAGGGGGCCTGAAATGCCTAGAGGAGTGGTCTGAAGGTGCAGCCCGTGCTTCTTCTAAATCCTCTGCAGCCTCTTGAGCTCTGATAAGAAAAAGGGAGGGGACAAGAGAAAGATGTAAAAACAGAAATTACACATTTTGATGGTTCTTCTCTGCCCCACACATGATAAATTTAATTCAATTGGCCACCAATGTGATTAATACAACACATACTGAGATGAAGGAACTCAGATAGCTTCTTGAATGTAAAAGGTGATAGGTGTGCCGAGGTCAAACAGGAAGTAGCATATGGTCTTTCTAGGAGATTCCTGACCTCAGGAAAGAAGTCGGCCAACTTTTCTTTTTTTCTTTCAAAGAATGGATAATAAATACTATATTCACAGGCAGTATATTAACTAGTAACCCAAGTTTTGTTCCAAAAATACTTGATTTATAGAGACTGAAATTGTAATTATATTTTACTTCAAGTATCGTGAAAGCTGCTCTTTCTCTCAACTATTAAACAAATGGAACCAATTCAATTGGCACTCCTGCAGAGGACTGAAGCTCAGTTCCCGATAACATTGTTGGGCAGCTCACAAAAACAAGGTGGAGGCTCCATACACATGTGCTCACATATGAGCAGACACACACACACACAAATTAATTAAATATCAAAACTACTTTCCCTCTGAAAATGCTTTGTTTTCTAAAAAATCTTGCCCACAAATTTAGAGGTAAACCGGGCAGTCCAGCAGATAAAAGAGAATGGTGAATTATTGTTTTCATTTGATGGTTTTAAAAATAAACAAAACCAATTTTCATTGGCATTGCTGAACACACCAGACTTATTTCTGGCAGATTAAAGAGTCAAGTGCTATTTCCTATGAAATTGAGATTGACATATACGTCAGACTGATTTGGTGCTTCTAATGTGGAGAAAAACCAAAGACTCAATGAGACTGATTAATTTATTTCTGTTTGTCTGCATGGTAGGTCACCTAACTCATCCATCTTCATACAAGCAAATGGTTGTCCCATTGCTCTGTGCTAGGGTGGCATTAAGTGTTTCCATTTACTCTTTATTACACTGACAGGAAAACAAAGCAACATGAAGTCCCTTTTCTCCATTCTGATTTGCAGTGGCGTTCATTTGCAAAACATCTTCAAAAGAAAGGAGAGTTCATTTGGATATTTTTTAAATTAGCTCATAGGGAGATTTTGTTTAGCACCAGTCCAGTTATAAGTGCAATAGAAATGTCTATGTGAAAAGAGTTGTAGATCCTGTGATGTCTACTTACCCAGGCCACAATGAACAATGAGAGACATCCTTGTAAACCACATGCTCTTCCAATAGAAAGATAAAAAATTGTTACTTCCTCCTTGAGAGTGCATTGCATTACAAGAAACAATAAGCCACCCTCTACCAATTATATAGCTTAGTTCTTGCTTATTTCTCAAAAGCTTATAGGTTGGGGGATCTGCTTATTAGTTAAATGCTATTGGGAACTCAGGGACCCTCTCAGGAATGGGGTATCATCTGTAGTCCTTGGTTCCTAGAGGGGATACACTTGAATGGGATGTAGGTACTTCCTCTGTTTCTTTAGGCAGCTCTATAGTGAGATATTTTGCTCCTTCCTGCAATCCAAATACTGCCATTTGGAAAAGCCACCAGTGGCCCAAAAGAATGGGTCCACCTTTAAAACTATAAACCAAAATAAACCTCTTCTCTTTATAAGTTGATAATTTTTGTCATTTATTATAGTAACAGCACTCTGAGGAATACAATGTCTCATAACCAGATCAGGATAAAGTCTTCTTTTAAAGGTTTAATAACATATACTCAAAAATTTCTTAAATAAAGCTTTCATTTTAATAAGACTCAAGAAATCTCTAAACCTTGCTATTATTTTGCTAACAATTGCTGTGGATGATTGATTGATAAATAAAACACTGATTGGCCAGTAGCCAGGCAGGAAGCATAGGCGGGGATAACAGAGGGGAGAATTGAGAGAACAGGAAGACAGGGAGGAGGAGGTGCCAGCCTGCCGTCCAGGAAGCATCATGTAAAGGCAGCAGGTTAAGCCACAGAACACATGGCAACATATAGATTAACAGAAATGGGCTGAGTATATGAGTGAGAGCTGGACAATGGCAGACCTGAACTAATGGCCAAGCAGTTTAAATAATATAAGTGTCTGTATGTTTATTTTATAAGTGGGCTACAGGACTGCAGGGGCTTGGTGGGATCTGGGGAGAAAAACTCTAGCTACAAATGACACCCAACAGGTTGGCAAGAGTTTCCACCTAAAACCTGAGAAAAAAAAAGATTCTAAAATGAAGCTAAAAACAGCTTTCTAGTTGTCTCTCTCAGGTTGGTGGGTTCCTGGCTTCCACGTTTGACCAGTAGTAGTATGGCAGGAATGAAGCGTCTACAAGAGGCACATTATATTATGTTATGTGGTAGATCTAGTCTTTGCTAGTACAAAAAAAGGGGGAGCGGGGGTTTTCTGGGCTACACTCTGCTTTGATAGAAACACAGAACCACTGTTTCTAAGAGTTGATGGCTCACAGAGCTGGCGGTGGCCCAGAGCTGGTGATAAACCACCTACATGTTGGAAAGCTGAGGTGGGTAGAGCCACCAGCCAAAGTTGCTATTTTAGCTCTAGCAATGCTGCAGTTTAAAACAACAGATTCACAATAAGACAGATTCAGATGGAAGAAGACTTTAAATGCTTTACAATGTGTATAAAAATGTACATAGGCTTGGAAGAGAAAAAATATTTATACAGTTTTATAAAGAAATATATAGTTTTTTACAAATAAAGTCTAAAGAGATAGTAAAGGTAGTATAAAAAGTAAGCCACGTAAAGATGGATATTACACAGAGAATCTGGATTGTGTTGTCTTTGTGATTTTTAACTGCAGAAAAACATTTGATCGTAAAAGCTGTTGGTTAAACAAATATGTATATTTTAAAGGTATCTTGACTTCAAAATTTGGATGTAAGGATATGTTGCTTTGGAAAGGAGGCTCTGCTTTTGTTTCCACAGAAAGCTAGAGGTTATAGATTTGTTCCAGATTAAGATACATCAGGTTTGACCGGCCAAGATCCCCTGAAAGGTCTCCGATGACACCATGGCCCAGATGATCCAACATCCAGAATGGTTTCAAGGCAACTGGCTCAGATGATACACCCTCATGGATTACTCCATAATCCTAAAATTGTCTTTGAGGCCCCATAAGATACAGTGCTCCCTCCAGCAAGACATAGTAAGAGAAGCTACACCCAAATTCCCAAATATACCAAGCTGGCCTTGGAGATAGAATTGGCTCACTCCTTCTCTAAACCCAAACATACTGCTAAAAAAAAAAAAAAAAAAAAAGGTTAAGAAATTCTTTTGTCCCATATCATGAGAGCCCTCTGGTGTGGCACAGAGAAAAACCAATATTTTTATTTAAATCAGGTTGATTATAAATGCAGTATCTTTCTAAAGAAGAAAAGGGGATATGATAGGGTGAAAGGGTAGATTATTGAGTCTACTTTTAAAGAGCAACTTGTTTAAAATGTTTTACATTGCAGTGGATTTTAGTTTATTGATACAAGTTTAAACTTAATTTTGTTATATTGCATATATATTTCTTTTCTCATTTGAGGTATTATGTTCATGGAACTCATTTAAATTGTAATGGATAATTAAGAAATACAGATTAATAATTGTCTTCTATGATAGTCAAACTTATAGTCATGTTTTCTAGGTATACATAGATAATTCAATTAGGTAGGTAATCTTCAAACACTTCAAAGACCTATACAATATGGCATTTAACATGTTTTAAATATTTAGACTTTCTAGACAATGAGACATGTCTGCTCCTGGCTGCACTGACTTACTTCAGAGAGGAGGATGGGCATCGAAGACACTCCATATGGAATTTATCTTCACCTTGGCAAAAATAGCCATTTGAACAAGAAACTGTTCTTGCATGGACTGCTTGGTCAACTGGACATGCAGGACCCACAGGAAGGTGAACACTGAACTTTGCTTGGCAAAATGGTCCTCCAGGTTCCTGCTTCACAGAGGAAACTGCCAGACATTCTACAGGACACAGAGAGAAATGACTGAGAGACTCTAGACCTGTGGGCTGAAGACAGATGCTCCAACTTTACAAAGAAACATTAGGTCCAGGCTTCCAGCTGTCTGTCTACCCTGAAAGACTCCTGAAAGTTGCTTGCATCCTTCTCCCATTTCTCAGGCAATAGTATATCCTTCTGGGGTCTTTGATGTAGTTAAAGACTAAATAGTTATAATTTTCTCAGTTATGAAAAATGATAAGTTAGATATAAAACTTTAGACTCATAAATATAAGATAGATAGGATATCTTGTTTAATATAGTAATTGTAATTCTTGCTTGATACTTGTTTTGTTGTATATAATGTTGCTATGTTAAAGTTAAAACCTTCCTTTTTGAAAAAAAAAAAAGAAAAAGGGGAAGTGCTGTGGATGATTAAACACTGATTGGCCAGTAGCCAGGCAGGAAGTATAGGCAGGACTAGCAGAGAGGAGAATTGAGAGAACAGGAAGATAGGGAGGAGGAGGCGCCAGCCTGCTGTCCAGGAAGCATCATGTAAAGGCAGCAGGTAAAGCCACAGAACACATGGCAACATATAGATTAACAGAAATGGGTTGAGTATAAGAGTAAGAGATAGACAATGATAGTCCTGAGCTAATGGCCAAGCAGTTTAAATAATATAAATGTCTGTATGTTTATTTTATAAGTGGGCTACAGGACTGCAGGGGCTTGGTGGGACCTGGAGAGAAAAACTCTAGCTACAAACAATATAACCACAATTATTCAAATATCACTGTTTAACTTCCACCATATCATGATATAAATCTGAGTGTGAATGTACATGCAAAGAGATACACAGAGAGATATTAACTAATATTATTAACCTTTGATTTCTCACCATACATGCTCGGTCACACCAGATAAATATACTTCAGATGTTGCAGAATAAATCCAAGCAAAAAATAAACTGTATATTTTAAAGACATACTTTATTTTTAAATTATGTGTATATCTATATCTATGTTTGAGTAAATACATGTGAGCACAAGTGCTCCTGGAGGCCACAGGCATTACATCTCCTGGGGCTGGAGGTAGAGGTGGTTATGAACTGTCTAACATGGGGGTCAGGAACTGAACTTGGGCCCTCTGTAAGAGCAGCAAGTGCTACTAATCGCAAGGCTATCTGGCCACTAAGCTGCATCTTTTTGATCAAAGACTTTTTTTCTTTTTTTCCTTTTGCTTTTCTGAGACAGGGTTTCTCTGTGTATAGTTCTGGCTGTCCTGGAACTCAGTCTGTAGACCAGCCTGGTCTTAAACTCACAGATATCTGCTTGCTTCTCTCTCCCAAGTATTTGGAGTAAGGCATGCACCACCACTGTCTAGCTGATCAAAGACTTTATATGAAATTTTTATTTTGTTTTAAATGCACAATAGGATACAAATATTTGTATCTTATTATACATGTATAATATATACACACATATGCATAAGTACAATATATTGTTTTAGAGCTTTACAGTTAGAACTTGGTTTATTTATATTGATTCTTTTGGTGAGAATTAAAGTCATTATTGTCTTTTTAAACTGCGTAATTATCTTAATGTCTTAACATCATTTATTGATTAGTTTCTCTATTCTCATTAATTTAAATAGTTTCAACTTTAAAACTTAGTGGTCACATTCATTTCTATCTTTTCTAGCTCTATATTATCTTTGCTGTGCACATGGCAAGTAAAGGTTATAAAGTAAAGGAATCTATTGCAGTATTAGTAAAGTGTCTTGTCTGTTTGATCACTTTTGCCTACTAAAGTAAAATAAGAAAATGAGGAGATCCTCTTGAGTTTCCTCGTCAATGAAGATATTCCTCTTTCTCTGCATTACAGGTATCTCCTAGGAGGCAACCTCTAACATGTCAGTGAGAGCTTTTCCAGACTGTATTAATACAAGTGGGAAGACATGTACTAAATGTGGGCACTACCATCCCACGGGTGGAGTCCTGAACTGAATGAAAAGAGAGCAAGCTGAGCACCAGCATCCATGTGCCTCTGCTTCCTGGGTGAACATTCAGTGTGAGCAGCTTCCTCATGCTCACTGCTGTGACTTCCTTACCATATGAGTGTGCACTAAAAAGGTGAGTCAAAATGAATCCTTCCTTAGTCAGGTGGATTTCTTTCGGGTATTTTGTCAGAGCAATGAGAAAAGTAGCTAATATGCCAGACTATCTAGAGGAGCTCAGTATAATCATATGTGTAGCTAACACACTAGGCAGCTATCTAGATGAGCTCATTATAAACATATATGTAGCTAACATACTGGGCAGCTATCTAGATGACATATATATATATATATATAACACTGGGCAGCTATCTAGGTGACCTCAATATAATCACATATGTCTTTGAGACTCTTTCTTGGCTGAGTGAGAAAATGAGGCTGATACTTAAGATGGCCAGAGAAGTATAAGTAAGAAGATTTAAATCTCTGCTGACAAGAGATGAACCAGATTGAAAGCCAAGAAATATTTCAGGTTTTCACACATGAGAATGATTCTTCACTCCCAGTCAGTCTGAAAAATTTGGCTTTTTAGCTGCCAGGACCTGAATTCTACTAACAGTCTACTAACAGTTCCAAGGAAACCAATGTTTTTGTGCATCACCTAGGAAGGACCTCAGCCCTGCCAATGTCCTGAATTTAGTTTTATAAACACTGAGTACATTTCTAATGCCCATAGCCTAAGGCAATCAATTTGTGTTTCTTGAACTATTACATGTCATGTCAGCATCTCTCACAGATGTTTATATGGCTTTGCTTTCCATGGAGTGTTTTAAACAGTAGCTAAATACAGATGAATAGCTAAAACAGACTCATTCTCAACAGTTGCAGTGCCCCTTTGAAGGAATTTAGGTTTTAGGATCTCTCATCTACTTACTGCCATTTCTGAGACCTGTGCTTGAGTATGCCATTCATACTATAACCCACCCCTCTCATTGCAAGGCTTTGAAACCCACTCATTTACACCATTCCTTTGCTTAGGATGAGAGTTGATTATATTGTACTGAGCACTCACTTTTGCAAACCTTGATGATAGAAGGATGTGTCAAAGTCTTTTCATTTGCGTGTCTAGGCTGGTTTATTGTTTTCTCTCTGTGCTGTGGGTGTGCACATATGTACTATTTACTCTTCCTATTATTGTGTCCAGATCCTCGAGAAACACCTGTAAGGAGGAATAGCTTGTTTTGGTGCACAATTTGGAGGGAACAGTCCATCCTGGCTGAGAAGTGATGGAGGCCTGAGAAGAATATGTGAGGTGCCTAGTCACACACACAGTGACTGTGTTCCGAAGAAAGTGGAGTAACTGTGACAGAGATGGGTCTGGCTGTCACTCTCAGTGCCTACTCCTATTTGAGAACTATGAGAGCTAGATTTCAAAAGTTCTACAGTCTCCTTAAACAGCAGAAGCCACTTGGGACCAAATGTTAAACACATGAACCTATGCGGGCTTTTATATTCATACCATAAACACCATGTTTGTGGTAATTTCTAATAGTATGGCTGACATACTCAATTACATATATAATTACACATACATATATGTATATAAATAAATAAATAAATAAATAAATAAATAAATAAATAAATAAATAAATAAATAAATAAACCTTCCAAATGTATTGCTGCATAGTCCAGGATGTTCTTAAAGCCCATAACTTGCTTCCACCACTTGCTCATTGAGACTGCAGGTAAAGGCTCCACATGAAGCTTCCTGCTTCATTTTCTAGAACCCTTATCTTCCTTTTAATTTTAGAAACATAAAGAGAGAAACACGAGATTTAGAAGCAACTAGCAGAGGTGCTGCTCACTGGAATTCTCTGTTTGCACACTGGGTGCATCCCGAGTGTTCGGGTGTCAGATCAGTAGGCACACTGGTTAGACACATTTGTAGCTTTCATTTAGGATGCGTTTCTTGAGTTAGGTAGATGCTCAGTGGGTAAAGAGCATCTTTACCTTGCTGTGCAACCCCAGAAGCCTGACTTCAATCTCTGGTACCCACAGGAAGGTGGAAAGAGAATCATCTCCACAAAGTTGTCCTCTGAGCACTATGTGTTTTCTGTGCCGTGCATATCAATTTAAACCCAGTAAAGGGAGACAATAATAATAACACATAAATAAAAGCAATTTAAAAAGAGCTGGGAAAATGGCTCAGTGGTAGGAGCTTGTGCTGTACTCCAGAGGATCAGAGTTCAGTGGCCAGCACCCACGTTGAGTGGCTCACAGATGCCCCACAGCTGCCAGTAACTCCAGTTCCAAGGAATCTGCTGCCCTCTTCTAGCCTCTGTGGTCCCTGACTTCACATGCACATACCTACACAAAGATACACACATGCATATAATTAAAACTAAAAATATAAATCTTAAAAAGTTTACTTTTCAGACAACGGGGATGGAAGAGAAAGAATGCTCTAAATCTTGTTGGCACCAAGAAGAAGCACAGGGGGCTGGTGCCGGAGGGCTCTGAGACCCTAGCCAAGTCACTGGCAGCAACCTTTGGACTGGGGTCCTTCTTACTTTCCTTATGCTTCCTGCTAATATAATGCAGGACATATTTTCTATTATTTTGTGTTTGTATTTTGGTGTTTTATAATTTAATTTTTAAAAATCTTAGAGATTTTCTATAGTTTGATTAATTTATTTTAGATAGCATCTTATGTATTCCAGGCAAGTCTCAAACTATTTACATAGCCAGCAATGAGTCTGAAGTCCTTGATCTTCTTGCCCTTGACTCCCAAGCTCTGGGATGATAAACCTGTACCATCATTCCCATTTGTGTGGGGCTATAGTAGAACTCAGGTTTTCAGGCATGCTAGGCAAGCACTTTGCCAACTCAACTAGATCTTCAGCCTGTGTTTTGCTTTATTTTGTTTAGTTTAGAGACAGGGTTTCATACACCCCTGGTTGGCCTCAAACACCTGATTTTTACATCTCAAGTACTGAGATTATAGGTGTGGATCACCGTGCCTGGTTAAATAATCTGACTCAAATGAGCACTTCCGGGGGAAATTGTTGATCCTGATAAATGAAAAGTGTTGCAATTACTATAAAATAATAGGAGGGACAAAACGAGTAATAAAAGAAGACCTTAAAAGAAATAAGGACTCAAATCTGATAAATAGCAGTTCAGTGTGAAGAATTTAGGGCTGGGGAGATTGCTCATCCGTGAGAGAACTTGCTGCTCTTGCAGAAGATCAGAATTCAGTTCCTAGCATCCATGTCAAGTGACTCACACCACTTGTGACTTCAGGTCCATGGGACCTTATGCCTTCTGTTGGCCTCCATTGGCATCTGCACTAAGGTGTGCACATGCACATACACAAACAAATAAAAGTAAATCTTAAAAATGGATATAATGTACTCACATTGAGTAACAAAACTATAAGAATTTTTTAAAGAATAGTCAAACCAATTAAAAAATGGAGATAATCCTTTCAATTATGTCAACTAAATATATATCTCATATAATCAGAGGGTACTGTGTAGAGCACTGGATTCAACAGAGGGAAAAGCAAGTTAGAAAGAACTAAACCCTAGATTGTTTCACAAACCAGAAACACTGCAGCAGCTGCAGAGACAGAATCTTTTAGGTGTTTCCGAAGAGAAAACCATTGTTTCTAAATGGGAGAAATGATGCATGGAAATTTGTGTGCAGTTCGATGTTATCTCCTAGAGTCAAACAGACTAGATTTCAGATATCAAAGAGCACTGGGAATCTTGGGAGAGAACTGGCATGATTGTTGCTAACCCTGAAACATATTCTAATGAGGTTACTAAACATCCAACTAAATCATCTCCCAAGCTAGCACTTGGAGAGTTCTGGAAATGACAAAAATGGCGGAACTCCTGAGTAAAATAAGTGTCCCAAGAATTTCATGCCAGGAAGAACAGTGCTTAAGAATGAAGGTGGCAGGTACATTTTAGTTGGACTATTCAAAAAGAGGTCCATTAATTTTGATGGTGGCTTCTGAAGGAAATGTTAGACCATGTCTTGCCGCTCGAAGAGGCCAGATCTCACAGCCTGAGGAAATCAGGTCACTTCCAATTGAAGTTCTGTCCTTGGGGTGGAGAGTTAAGAAACTATCTGTTATGTGTGCATATGATTTATTTTATATTCAACTTTTTGTATGTGTGTATGCCTATGTGTCTATTTGTACAACATACAGGCAGGTGCCTGAAGAGGCCAGCAGAGGGCATCAGACCCCCTGGAACTGGAGTTACAGGCAGTTGTGAGAGGCTAGAGGTGTGTGCTAAAATCCAAACCAGGGTGTTTTGCAAAAACAGCAAATTCCCTTAATTGCTCAGCCAGCTTTTGCACCCCAGTAAGTCATTTTTTTCCTTTATTATTATTATTATGTTTTTTTTATTTTACCTACCAACCACAGTTCCTCCTCCCTCCCTTCCTCCTGCTCACCCCAACCTCTCCTCAACCTCATCCCCCCCATCCACTCCTTAGAGAGGGTAAGGCCTCCCATGGGGAATTAATAAAGTCTGACACATCAAGTTGAGGCAGGTTTAAGCCACCCCCACCCCCCACCCCCCATCAATGCTGAGCAAGGTATCACACCATAGGGAATGGACTCCAAAAAGTCAGTTCATGTACTGGGATAAATCCTGGTCCCAGTTCCAGGGGCCTCACAAACAGACCAAGCCACACAACTGTCTTTCACATTCTGATGGCCTAGATCAGTCCCCTGCAGGTTCCCCAGCTGGCAGTCCAGAGTCCATGAGCTCCCACCAACTTGGGTCACCTGTCTCTGTAAGTTTCCCCATCATGATCTTGACCATGCACCATGAAATTCCTCCCTCTCTTTGACTGGACTCCAGGAAACTGGCCTAGTGCCTAGCTGTGAATCTCTGCATCTGCTTCCATCAGTCGCTGGATGAAGGCTCCATGATGACAATTAGGATAGGCACCAATTTAATTACAGGAAAAGGCCAGTTAAGGCACCCTCTCCACTATTGCTCAGAGTCTTAGCTGTGGCCATCCTTGTGGATTCCTGGGAAGTTCCTAGCACTAGATTTCTCCCTAACCCTATAAGGCCTCCCTCGATCAAGATATCTCTTTCATTGCGCTCTCTCTCCAAAGCTATAAATCCACAGAAGTCTGTTTAAGAAGTTTGCTGAAGTAGTCCTCTGATATGACCAAGATCAAATCCACCTCATAAGCAGGAGCAGGGAGAAAGGGCACATGACCACCACCTCCTTCAGGCCCTATAGCCCAAGGCCATGGGTGGAGCAAATACCACTACATTTCCCCTTTTTGTCTAAATAAGAAGGTTCTATACTTAATGCAAACTGTATATAATAAGAATGATTATCAATTATTGTCCAGGAAAAATGAACAGGTAATAACATAAAAAAGGGAACTACAACCAACAAAAATAACATCAAACAAGAAAGACATGCTAAATGTCCAGAAATGTGCATATCATAAATAAATGGCAAATTACCAAGATTACTCCAATAGCTGTCCTAAACTGAAGATTCTAACTTAACATGTTCTAACTAAAATATGAGAAGGTTGTAACTGTAACTATCTAGACTTCATGTCCATCAAAGAACTGAGAAGGAACATAATCATACTTGAGAAAATGCAAAATGCAAGTAAACTATTTCCCAAATTTCTTGTAATAATAGACAGAGACGAATGGTAGCCTGGACAGTCACCTAATGTTTCTCAGCATCATGGGGCATCTAATTTGGCTATAGGCCTAGAATATCTGACAGACCATTTTTAGAAACAGGGATTTTGAAAGACCATCTTACCCTGCCTTGAATAAGTAGTTCAGTAGTCAATTTTCCTGTGTCTTCTTCATACTGCCAGCAGTTGAGGCAAGGGAAGTTCTTTGCCCAGCAGGCCATTTTGTATGCAGCAGAAGGATGGATCCTGTTTTCATACCCATTCTATTAACCTGTCTTTTGTATAAGCAAATTAAGTCCATTGATATTAAGGGATTTTAATGACCAGTGATTGTTGATTCCTGTTAACTTTTTTTGGTAGTGTGTGTGAATTTCCCTTCTTTGAAATTTACTGCTGTGGGGTTATCTATTGCCTGTATTTTTGTGGGTGCATCTAACTTCCTTAGGTTGGAGTTTTTCTTCTAGTGCTTTCTGTAGGGCTGGATTTGTGGACAGGTATTATTTAAATCTGGTATTGTCTTGGAATGCCTTGTTTACTCCGTTTATGGTAATTGAAAGTTTTGCTGGGTATAGTCGTCTGGGCTGGTATCTATGGTCTCTTGTTACCTGTATTAGGTCTGTCCTAGACCTTCTGGCATTCAGAGTTTCCATTGAGAAGTCAGGTGTTATTCTGATGGTTCTGCCTTTATAAGTCCCTTGGCCTTTTTCTTTTGTTGCTCTTAATATTATTTCTTTAGTGTGTATGTTTAGTGATTTAATTATTATGTGGTGAGGGGACATTTTGGGGTATCTGGTCTATTTGGTGTTCTATAAGCTTCATGTATCTTCATAGGTATTTTATTCCTCAAGTTGGGAAAACTTTTGTCTATGGTTTTGTTGAATATATTTTCTGTGTAATTGAGTTGGTATTCTCCTTCTTCTATCCCTATTATTCTTAGGTTTGGCCTTTTCATGGTGTGCCACATTTCCTGGATGCTTTGTGTTATGTCTTATTTGGCTTTGGTGTTTTCTTTGACGGATGAATTTATTTCCTCTACTGACCCTCTACATCAGAGATTCTCTCTTCCTTCTCTTGTATTTGGTTGATTATGCTTTCATCTGTAGTTCTTGTTCGTTTACTCAGATTTTCTATATCCAGCATTCCCTCAGTTTGTGTCTTCTTCATTGTTTCTATTTCAGTTTTCAGGTCTTAAACTTTTTCCTTCACATGTTTAATTGCTTTTTCTTATTGTTTTCTTGACTTTCTTTAAGGGATTTATTGATTTCTTCCATTTCTTTTGTCTTTTCCTCAGTTTCCTTAAGGAAATTTTTCATTTCCTTTTAAAGGCCTCTATCATCTTCATAAAATTATTTTTAAGGTTTCTATGTTGGATGTTCAGGTCTTGCTGATGTAGAAACACTATTTTCTGGTGAGGCCATATTGCTCTTTATGTTGTTGTTTGTATTTTTGTACTGGCGTCTACCCATCTCTTCCTCCAATAGCAAGAGGTGCCTTTGCCTGAGTGATCTGCTCTTGGTACAATCTGTGCTTGTTGTGTCTGTGTCTCAGTGGGCCCTTCTTGGTCTAATAGTACCTCTTGTTGTAATTGGAGCTGGCAGATTCTGTGTCTCAGGAAGCCTCTGAAGTATCAGGGCATGGGTGGAGTTGGGGTAGGGTATGGGCCTTGTAGATTGCAGGGTCTGGTGGGGTGTGCTGGTGGGGAAGCTTGCTTGCAGGAGTCTTCCCTGCTGGCTTGCAACTAGGGCAGGGACAGATGGGGGTTTCTGGGCACAGGTTGTGCCTCTGGGCCTGGGTCCTAGAGTCAGGACTCTCTGTGTGGGAGAGGAATCACTCACCTCCTTCTTTTGTAGTCTTATTACTCTGACTAGAATTTTGAGTACTGTATTGAACAGATATGGGAAAATGGGCAGCCTTGTCTTCCTCCTGATTTGAGTGGAATCACTTTGAATTCCTCTCTAATTTAATGCTGGCTGTTAGTTTGCTATAAATTGCCTTTATTATGTTTAGGTATATTACTTGTATTATTGATCTCTCCAAGACTTTTATCGTGAAGGGGTGTTGGATTTTGTTGAAGGCTTTCCAGCATTTAATATGATCATGTATTTTTTTTCTTTCAGTTTGTTTATATGGTGGATTACATTCATATATATTTTATTTCATCCCTGCATCTCTGGGATGAAACCTACTTGATTATGGTGGGTTTTTTTTTTTAAATGTGTTCTTAGATTAGGTTTGCTAGTATTTGATTGAGTACTTTTGCATCAATGTTCATGAGGGAGATTGGTATGTAATTTTCTTTCTTTGTTGTATTTTGTGTGGTTTGCGTATCAGGGTAACTGTAGCCTCATAAAAAGATTTTGACAGTGTTCCATTGTTTCTATTGTGTGGAACAATTGGAGGAGTATTAATATTAACTCTTTGAAATTCTGTTAGAACTGCACTGAAACTATCTGGTCCCAGGCTTTTTTTTTTGTTGTTGTTGTTTTTGTTTTTTGGTTGGGAGACTTTTAATTACTGCTTCTGTTTCTTTAGCTGCTATAGGTAAATTGTTTATCTGGTCTTGATTTAATTTTGATATGTGCCATCCATCCAGAAATTGTCCATTTCTTTTAGATTTTTCAATTTTTTGGAGTACAGGTTTTCAATTTATGATATAATGAGTGCCTGTATTTCCTCATTATCTGTTATGTCCCCCTTTTCATTTCTGGTTTTGTGAATTTGGATATTATCTCTCTGCCTTCTGGTTAGGTTGGATAAATGGTTTGTCTCTCTTATTGATTTTCTCAAAGAATCAACTCTTTGTTTCATTGATTCTTTGTATTGTTCTCTTTGTTTCTATTTTATTGATTTCATCTTTCATTTTGATTATTTCTTGTCATCTATTTCTCCTGCATGAGGTGTGCAGGAGCACTTAGTACCATGAACTTTCCTTTTAGGACTGCTTTCATAGTGTCCCATAAGTTTGGATATGTTGTAACTTCATTTTCATTGAAGTCTTTTTTTCTTATTTCTTGCTTGATGCAGTGGTGATGCATTGTTCAGTTTCCATTAGTCCATAAGCTTTCTGTAATTTTTGTTGTTGTTGAATTCTAACTTTAAGCCATGGTGATCTGATAAGATACAGGGGGTTCCACTGGGCAGTGGTGCATACCTTTAATCCCAGCACTTAGGAGGCAGAGGTAGGTAGAGCTCTGTGAAATTAAGGCCAGCCTGGGCTACAGAGTGATTTCCAGGAAAGGTGTACAGAGAAGCCCTTTCTTGAAAAAAAAAAAAAAAAAAGGCAAAACAAAACAAAGAGATACAAGGACTTACTTCTTTTTTTGTGTATCTGTTGAGATTTGCTTTGTGACTGAGTATGTGGTCTATTTTAGAGAAGGTTCCATTAGGTATATTCTTTTGTGTTATTTTGTGAAATGTTCTATAGATATTTGTTATGTCCATTTGAGTCAAAACATCTGTTATTTCCCTTATTTCTCTGTTAAATTTCTGTTAGAAAGACCTGTCAATTGATGAGAATAAGGTCTTGAAGTCTCTGACTATTAATGTGTGGGGTTTTGATATGTGATTTATGCTTTAATATTTCTTTTACAAATGTGGATTCCCTTGTATTTGGGGCATAAATGTTCAGAATTGAGACTATATCCTGGTGGATTTTTCCTGTGATGAATATGAAATGTCCTTCTCCCTCTTTTAATTTTAGTTTGGTGTTTATTTTGTTAGATATGAGGATAGCTACACCAACTTGTTTCTTAGGTCTGTTTGATTGGAAAATCTTTTCCTAACCCTTTTCTGTGAGGTAATTTCTGTCTTTGAAGTTGAGGTGTGTTTCTTATATGCAGAAGGAGGATGGATCCTGTTTTCACACCCATTCTATTATCCTGGATCTTTTTATAGAAAAATTGAGTCCATTGATATTAAAAGATATTAATGACCAGTGCTTGTTAATTCCTGTTATTATATTTATTTTGGTGGTGATAGTGTGTATGTTTGTTTCCCTTCTTTGGGATTTGCTGGTGTGGTATTATCTATTGCTTGTGTTTTTGTGGGTACGTCTAGCTTTCTTGGGTTGGAGTTTTGCTTCTAGTACTTTCTGTAGGCCTGGATTTGTGGAAGGTATTGTTTAAATTTAGTTTTGTAATGTAATATCTTGTTTTTTCCATCTATAGTGATTGAAATTTTTGCTGTGTATGGTAGTCTGGGCTGGCATTGGTGGTGGTCTCTTAGTGTCTGCAAACTGTCTATCTAGGACCATCTGGCTTTCAGAGTCTCCACGGAGAAGCTGGGTGTAATTCTGATAGTTCTGTCTTTATATGTTACTTGGCCTTTTTATTTTGCAGCTCTTAATATTCTTTCTTTATTCTGTATGTTTTTTGCTTTGATTATTATGTGGCAATGGGACCTTTTTTAGTTCAGTCTATTTGGTGTTCTGTAAGCTTCTTGTACCTTCATAGGCATGTTCTTCTTTGGGTTGGAAAAGTTTTCTTCTATGATTTTGTTGAATATGTTTTCTTTGCCTTCGAGCTGGTATTCTTCTTTTTCTTTGATCCCCATTAGTCTTACGTTAGGTCTTTTCATGATGTTCCAGATTTCCTGGATGTTTTGTGCTAAGAATTTGTTGAATTTAACATTTTCTTTGGCTGATGAAACTATTTCCTCTATCACATCTTCAATTCCTGGGATTCTTTCATCTCTTCTATTCTGTTGGTTATGCTGGTATACATAGTTCCTGTTCATTTACCCAGATTTTACATTTCAAGAATTCTCTTGGCTTATGTTCTCTTTATTGCCTTTATTTCAATTCTTGAACTGTTTCCTTCGCCTGTTTAATTTTTTTTCTTGGCTTTCTTTCTTTATTTCTTCCATTTTTTGTCTTTCCTTGATTTCTTTTCTTTCTCTCTTTTTTTTTCAAGACAGGGTTTCTCTGTGTACTCTGGCTGTCCTGGAACTCACTTTGTAGACTAAGCTTGCCTTGAACTCACAGAGTTTTTTGCCTCTTCCTCGTGAGTCCTGAATTAAAGGCATGCATCATCACTACCACCAAGCTTGTTTCTTCAATTTCTTTAAGGGAATTTTCATGTCCTCTTTAAGGACCTTTATCATCTTCATAAAGTTATTTTAAAGGTCATTTTGGGATGTTCAGGTCTTGCTGTTGTAGAACCATGAGGTTCTGGTGGTGCCATATTTCTTTTTTATGGTATTCAATGTATTCTTACACCGCAATCTACCAATCTAGGTTGGGGTAGTTACAGGAACAGGTGTTGATTGGTATAGATGGTGCCTGTGCCTCCAGAGGCCTCTGATGCAGTGGGGGATGGTTGTCCTGCTGACTGGCTGCTGGGGCTTAGATGAGCAGTGGAGGAGCACAGGATGTGTGTTGGAACCTAAGGCCTAGTGAGCAGGACTGTCCATTCAGGAAACCAGTCACTCACCGCTTCCTCCAATCAGTGCAGGTGGAACCTATGCCTCTAGGGGCCGCTGATGCCAGGTGGGATAGTTGTCTGGGAGGAGGAGGATGGGTTCCACATGTTTGGGCATGGGGTGGGACTTGTAGTTTACAGGGTCCAATGGGTGGCAGGGGTGGCAGGAATCTTACCTGCTGAATGGCTCCTGGGGCTATGATGGATGGGGCATGTATCATGTTTTTCACAGCTCCTAATTCAAACTGCTACCAAGTCCTTCTCCTCTAAGCTCTTTTTCATGTAGACTATCCCAGACTAAATTGCATAGTTTAAAGTATCCTATCATCCTCTGAAAGGAAATAAAGGCAGATATTTCCCTTGGTTCAAGAGATTTTTCTGAAGGCTCCTCTCTAGGCCTCCCTTTGGCATCCTGCCTATGACATTTCTCTCCTTGACTCTCAAGCAATCCTACCTTCCAGGTTTGTGGGGGGAAGCTTCCCACTCCCTGTAAGACTCCATTAGGCAGTTTCTGATATGATGTTAGATATTAATATATTAAATTGCTTCCCTTTTTATGCTTTTTTACCTCAAGGTTTGATCATGGTCCTGAGGCCCTTTATCATAATACACCTCATTCCTAAAGTGTTTCCTTTACAAACCAACTAATATGTTATACCACTCTTTAACCTATTTAAGAAGAAATTCTGATGTGATGAATCTAAGGTAAAAACAGGACTGAGAAATGATAGAATGGCTAGTCCTGACTGTGGACTCAGTTTAACCAAGAACAAAGGCTAAAACTGGCTCTGCAGTTTCAATACAAAATGTGAAAGGGATCAACTATGATGGGGAAGCAATATTATTTATGGCCCATGAGAAGAAAAACATCACTTTCTGTTAAAAATTGCTCTGTTGCCAGCAAGTTATCTTAGTTGGAGGTAGAGGTGGCATCTTGGGGTCTACTGGGTAGTCTAGCCAGCTTGGCAAATTGCAGGTCAGAGAAAATCTGTCTCATAAAACAAAATGGATGGCATCTAAGGGGCAAGAGCTGAGGGTTTCCTCTGGTCTGCATATGGATACATGTACATGTGCACTGGCATAGGCATACACAGGTGCACCTGCAAAGGCATGGAAAAGAAGGACAATGTGTCCTAACACATCCCCTGGCCAATTGTCAGAACTTTTTTTTTTCATTAAAAACCACTGCTTCAATCAAGATTGTGCATTGCTCTTCAGAGGACTTGAGTTTGGCTCCACGCTCCTATGTCAGGAGACTCACACCCATCATAACACTATGACTGCCTAAGTCTGATGTTTCCCATGTACCAGCCTCCCATTCTTGATCTTGGTTCCAAATAAGATCTCTCAAAATTTTCACTTTCTGAATTTTTTCATTGTCTGAATTTTTAATTAAAGGTTTATTTTTTATTTTAAATTATATGTATGCATGTATGCATCTATATCTATTTGTATATATATGAACATGAGGGAAGTGCTCTCTTTCTCACTCTCTGTCCCTCTGTGTGTGTTGTGTTTGTGCAAGCATATGTGAATGTGAGTGTATGTGTTTGTGAATGTGCATAAATTTATGTATGTGTGTAAGTAAAGGCAAGAGAATAATTTGGATGTTACATATCAGGAGATAGCCACTTTATTCTTTGAGATAGGGTTTCTTTGGGTTTCTGGTACACCCTGATCCAGTAAGACTGGGTGGCTCTAGGAATCCACCTTTCTCTACCTCCCTAGCACTGACGTTAAAAGCACCACCAATTCAACCAGGTATTTTTTCCAGTGGGTTCCAGGTTCAAACTCAGGTCTTTATGCTTGTAGGGCAGGTATTTTACCTAGTAGGCTATCTCCCCAACCTCAAGACTTTCTGTCTCTAAGGGGAATTGAGATGGTTTAGGAGACTTGGAGATAACTGATTGAGAAGGGAAATGTATTCTGGATGAAACTTAACTGCAATTGACCTTTATACAAACATTTGAAAGTATTTAACCAGGTCTATGAGATACAGAAGAAAAAGTCACCAACTATGCCTGATAAAGTCAAGGATTGCAATGACACAAGAGGGTGAGTTATATTTTCTTCTTGTTTGTGGGGATTGTGGGGGTGGTTGTGGAGTATGTATTGTGTTCCACAGTTTTTGAACTTGTTCACATAGGTGTGTAATCCATGTGTGTGTGTGTGTGTGTGTGTGTGTAAATGTGGAGGTCAGAAGTAGATAGTGGGTGTCTTTCTTGATCATTCTCCACCTTCATGTTTTAAGTCAGAATTTCTTTCTGAATCTGGAACTCACAAATTCTGATTAGATGGCTAATCAGTGAGCTTCAGGCTCTGCCTGTCCTGGCTGCTTGACTCCATGCAGTTCTGGGCTTGCAGACATGTGCCACCGTGCCTGACTTTTTACAGAAATTCTGAGGATCTAAACCTATGTTCTTAAACTTTTGTAGCAAGAACTGTTTTCCACTCTCTTCTTTTGTTTTTAAGACAGGACTTTCCTCAAACTTGCTACATATCTGTGACTAGCCTTGAATTTCTGATGTTTTTTATTTCTTCTCAAGTGCTGTGATTACAGCCATGCCAATTGAGCTGGCTTCCAGGTCTATTTTTATTATTTCAAAAAATCATGGGCAAGCAGACACCTGGGGAAATGTATATATATAACAGATGACTCTCTAGTCACCAGCTTCCTTACTCTCCTCCTGACTGATTTAGAATGATTATTCAGTAATCACCCAGAAAATGGACTGGATAAGCACAAGAGATGTAAAAATCTCAAGAAGCAGCAGAGATTGGAAATAGACATATTTTTTTTATTTCCTCATTTGGGGCTAAAATCAGGGGTTAAAGTTAATGACTTGAGTAGAAGGTATTTCTTAAATACCATGAATGAAATATTTCAGATGAATCAGTGTTATGTCAAAGTAAAATGAAGATGAATTGAAGACTCTTTGGGATTACAGTAGTACTCACACATCTTATGGGAGCTTTGTACATTTAGAAATACATTACTTTTCAGACAAATGAATGAAGTAAAAGGTTAAGAGTCATACTGAGTAGTCTGTTAAAAATCATTGATACTCACTTGTGGTGCCCATCAACCTGGCTTTCAACAAAATGATTTCACAAATTTCAATAAGACTCTTTGTCATGTACCAGGAATATAGAATGTGTTTCTTCTTTAATCAATGGTAACTACTTGCTTGAGTCATCAATTTTAAGCAATAGGAATTGCTCAAAAACTGCTCAAAGATGTGGGCATTTTCCTGTACATTCATTCTTTAAATGTCTTTGGGGCTTAAGTGACAGCTCAGTGGGCAAAGTGCTTGCTTCATAAGGACGGGAACCAAATAATCCATGTAAGAACTAGTCAACCCAGATTTGAAGAGAGAGGGAAGAAACAAGAGTAGCTCAGGGATTAATGGCCAGGTAGTCCAGCTGCAATGGCTAGCTTCAATTTCAGTGAGAAATCCTCTTTCAAAAAATAAGCTACAAAATGGCATCCCAAAGTCTGTCTCTGGCTGGGCTCCACAGGCATGCACATATAGGGTGAATAAAATAACACGCACATGTGCACACACATGCATTCATCATGCACACACCAACATACATATACAAGTACCCTCCCTCTCCCCCCACTGCATGCATGCGCACATACACACACATACATGGTTCAAAGTTGTAGAAGCTTTACCTATTCCTTTCATATTATAAAAGTCCTTGATAGAGGGCCAGCAAGATGGCTCAGTGGGTAAAGTTCATTTCACTGAGTCTGAGTATTTGTATTTGATCCCTAGAATCCACATGGTGGAAAGAAAGAACTGACTCCAGCAAGTTGCCCTTGACCTCCACATGTACTCCACAGCATGCATCCACCACCATACTAAAAATAAATAACTAAAGTAAATTAGTAAAAAATAGAAAAATGTAACTATATTCAATGAAGCAGGAAAACAAACAGAAATAGGATGATAAATTAGTTAAATCCAGATGCTCAAAGGATAAGGTTAATTCATTTTAAGGAAACTTCATTTTCTTGCAATTCGCTTTGATATTTGATTTATAATTTTTTCTTATCATAATGTGACTTAAGTTTCTATATGAAAATTATCTTTATCCAAAAGGTAGGATTTGTTCTTAGTTTTCAAGTTTACTAGTATTTCTACCCATCATTAGTTATTTACTCCCCCTGCCCAAAACACACAGGTATCATAGATATCAGCTGGACTATTTCAGGATACAGATAATTATGAATAATATTGCCTGATAAGGAAAAAATGCACATCAACAATAATAATGCATTAAAATTTAATTAGATAAAGCGTTGTAACAGTAGAGATTCATGTTGTCTTCTCAAGTGGATGCTGGGAAATCACCTCTTCTCCCACCCCTTTGCACCTTCCTCTTAGCAAGCTGCTACATGGATTTCCAAACATACATTTGAAATCCTGGAGTTACTATTGATGGTCTTCAAGGATTCCCACAGGAGGAGCAGGAATAGACAGGAATCCACAAGGCTATTTCCCCTATTTTACTTAACCTGTTTTTCTTCTCATCAACTTGGGCATAACTTATTATTTGAAAGAATAGTCTTATGGCTTTAGCAGCCTAAGAAGCAGAGGTTAGTTACTCCAAAATTATTTAAAACTTATAATATTAGTGATTTTGCTGTTAAATATAAATAATACTTGGAAACACTTTAGAATTTAGAAAACCCAAGTTCAAATGAAACTACAGAATTAATAAGTAAAATCAGTAATAAAAATAGAGCAAGAGCCTCTGAAAATTCAGCTTCTTCTCAACAGACCTGAGAACAGTGAAAAACGTGGCAGGGAATCTGCCTTGTGGCTGAAGTAGTTCATCAGTGGCTTAAAAACTCAAGGGATGTAGATTGAAAAGAATAGGAAGCTCTCTCTCTCTCTCTCTCTCTCTCTCTCTCTCTCTCTCCTCTCCTCTCCTCTCCTCTCCTCTCCTCTCCTCTCCTCTCGCTTCTCTTACCCCTCCTCCTCTCTCACTCCCCTCCCCTCCTCTTCTCTTCCTCCCTCCTTTCCTCTCCAATCTGTTCACTCATGCATGTGTGTGCATATATAGGTGTGCACATGCACACATGTAAAGGCAGAGGTGAAACTAGGGTGTCCCTCCTGAGTTGCTATCTACCTTGATCTTTGAGACAAGGTCTCTCACTGGGGTGGAGCTAACCTCACACCCTAGTTTGGCTGGCCAGCAAGCCCTCCTCGAACCACCATCCAGAGCTTTTATGTGGGTTGTGGGCATCAGACTTAAATTCTCCTGCTAATGCAGCAGGAGTTTAATGATGGAGTCATCTCCCAGCCCAGAGGATGCTTTCTGGCAGCCACTTGCTGTTCTCATTGCCCTCTCTCCAGCTGCAGCAGAGCCAAGAGCCCTTGTTCTGCTGTCACAGCAGCTGGCAATGCGCATTCACTATAGGACACAGACAGGTTTGGAAGTCCTCAAATGTATCTTTTGTAAAGAACTGCCCCTTTTTAAGGGGTGGAATTACATTTCATCCTGCCATGCCCAGATCTTTCTTCTTAACAATAGAACATTAAATATTAAGTTTTTGAAAGTTGGAAGAGGATGATCATGAGCTTGAGGTCATCTTGGGCTACACAGTGTCAAATAAACCAATAGAAGCAAAATCAATAGACAAATTTTTACAGTAAAAAGCTAGACGTAGAAAAATGAAGAAAACTAAAAGTGAGTAGAAAAAAATACAGAATATAGTTAAAATCACTGAAATAAAGAGCATAGTAGATAGACAGGAAAACCACCAAAAGTTACAGTGAGTTCTCTGAAACACTAGTACATTTACAAAACTTTTAGTTATTTGGAAACACACGAGTCATTTAGTAAAATCAGGAACCAAAAAGAAAATAATACTATTTGCATTGCAGAAAAAGCAAAACACCTGAGGAAGTCATATTGATAATTTCATTCCAAGAAATTCACATAACTGAACACATTACCAGACAGACACAAATTAATGGAACTGAGTCCAGAGATATTTTGATCTGAACATACCTATGACAAATAAAGAGGTTAAATTAATAAGCAGGAAACTCCCCACAGAACTTTACAAGGTCAGAGGTTCAGGAGCTTTCCATTTACTGAATTAGAATCACAAAATAGAATTAATATGTATGCTTGCCCCCAAAGGGAGTCTCACTATTAGGAAAAGTGGCCTTGTTAGAGTAGTTGTGGTCTTGGAGGAAGTGTGTCACTGTGAAGACAAGCTTTGAGGTCTTATATATGTTCAAGCCATGCCCAGTAAGAGAGACCTCTTCCTGTTGCCTAGCAGACAAGTTGTAGGACTCTCAACTAATTCTCCAGCATCATGTCTGCCTGCATGCCACCATGTCTCACCATAATGAAAATGAACCCCACCCCAATTGAATGTTATTCCTTTATAAGAGTTCCTGTGGTCATGGTGTCTCTGCAGAGCAATAGAAATAGAAACTCTAACTATGACAATGCTGCATCGAGCTTTAGAACACACAAATAGGGGATGTTGGCCAACTGATTCTACCAGGGTACTTATGCCCTGGCTTGAAACCAAGAGACCTTATATGACACCTACAGGTATCCAAAAACAGTACCCATAAATACAAATGCACATCCCCATAAAACATTAGCAAAATTATTCTAGCAACATTTCAAACACATTCTGCACCATTGCAAGAAAGACTTTATTTTAGGAACAGTTTGACAAAGAGAATAAATAAATGCAGTGTTCACCAAAGAATAAACCAATAGGAGTGTGTCACTGCAGGAAAAGGCCTTTGATACATGTAGTATCCTTTTATAAAAAGCAACACACTTGATGCTATGGACTGAAATATATCTTTCTGTAATTCCTAAGTCAAGTTTCTAACATTGAGATTTGACTGTATTTGAAGATTGGGTTTTTATAAAGTGCAATTAAGATTTAATGAGTTAAGAAGTGTGGATCTTATTCTGAAGGAAATATAGCCTTATCAACAGAGACAGGAGGAATATCCTCCAGCTCCCCTTCTCTCCAAGTGAACAGAGCAAGAAAAGATCAAGTAGGAACACAGCAAGAAAACAGTCATTTACAGGGCAGCAGAGAGATTCTTCTAGAACCTGCCCATAGCAGCTCCCTGAACTAGGGCTCAAGAAGACAGTAAATTCCTAAATCCTTACTATTGAAAATGGGTAGACACTCTACAGAATTTTGTTATGGAAATCCAGTGTGACTAGGATGCTTGTCAACTATCAATAGAAAACAACTTCCTCAATTAGATACAGGAAATGCAAATAGCCCCATTGGTAACATCACACTCAAGGATGAAACATAGAAAGATTTTTCTGTAAGGGAAGTGGCAATACAACTGTTTTGTTGGTAGCTTGACTTAATATTCTACTGGTAACTTAGTTTTCCAAATGAAAATAAAATCTATTTGAAAAAAAGAAGGAAACTTATGTTTATCTTAAAATGACATAATATTATATAAACCATATTCTGAAAAACACACATTTAGAATTTTAGTGTAGTAAACTGATTTAATAAGAGTGCAGACAATGGGCACAAAATAAATTTTATTTTTATTTTTGTCAATGTAAAATTTGTAAGTGAAACCTTGGGCTTACACAGGGACACTTTGCTAAGTCTGGAAGGAGGTGACAGGACCTGCCTGTACTGAATCTACCAGGTTTAAATGAATCCCCAGGGGTGCCTTGATCCTGGAGGACATGGGAATGGAGGGGAGGGACTGGGAAGAAGGTGGGGGTGGGGGCAGGAGGGGGGGAGGACAGGGGAACCCATGGCTGATGTATAAAATTTAAAACACATAATAATAAAGAAAAAATTATTTATTAAAAAAATCTGTAAGTGAATTCACTAAAAAATTCCAACCATAACAATACTAAATGAAGAAAATAGGAATAAATTTAGCTAAGTGGCAGAATTTCTGAGAGACCTTAATTATACCTAAACAAATGAAGAGGCATTTATGATCACAGACTAGAACTTTGTCTTTAGATGTTCTATTGGTTCAGTGTATCCTACTTAAATTCTAAGAGCACTTTCTCATTGAGTTTGATATGCTGATCCCAAAGTTCAGAAGAATCTACAAAGGATCCAAAACATCTAGCAGTCTTGAAGAACTGTACCTAGAGATTCAATTTATGGATTTCAAACTATTCTGCATGGCTATTGTAATCAAGTCTGTGTGGTGGTACTGTAGGGATAGTCAAGGAGAGCTGCAGCATATCCACATGAGCTGAGAAATAAATCCTTGTCTTTACAGTTGATGCTTCTCTTAACAAGGATGTGATGTCTAATGTTAACTCTTAACTTAAAAGGATTTAGACACACTATGGAAACAAACCCATAGCATTTCTATGAAAGTGTTTCTAGATGAGATTACTTGAGCTAGAAAGAGGGTCTTACATATGGGGAACATCATCCTATGGACTGGGGTCCTGAATAGAGTAAAAATGGTGAGCTGAGCACCAGCATTCTCTTTCTCTGCTTGTTACTGTGGATGGCATGTGAACGGTTGTCTCATACTGCTGCCACTGTGACTTTACCACAAAGATGAGCTGTGTCCTCATCCTGTGACCCATAATAAACCCTCCCTCTCTTAACTGTTTTTTTTTTTAAGTGTTTTGTCTTTTTGATGGGTTAAGTAAGAAATACAAAGGATTTTAGGATAATTCAAAAGCGATACAATCTTTCTTAACAAGTGACACTGGAAAATGATTATTTTCTTGAAAATCATGTAATTGGAGCCTTATTTCATTCTATATACTAAAATTAAGTCTTGGATGTGGACCAGAGAGTTGGCTAGGAGGGTAAAGGTATTACTGCAGAAACCTGACAGCCTGAGTTTAGATCCTCAGAACCCACATAAAAGCAAGGCAATGGTTCAAATCCATCATCTCAGTGCTCCTACAACAAGATGAGAAGTAGAGACAAGAAGAACCTTCAGAAGTTCAGGGACCCAGCCAGCCTGAATGTGCATCACAGTGGCAAACAGAGAGTTATCCTCCCTCAAACAAGGTGGACATGAAGACTGACACCTGAGATTGTCTGCTGTGGTGTACATGTACAGAGTGGCGTGCACATACCATTGCACAAACCGTGCACACTCTCTCTCTCACGCATACACTCATACACACTAGCACGCCTCACATAAGACACAAAAATAAATAAAATAAATATAACTCTAATTTAATACTTACGAGTGAAAACAAAATCTCTTCTTAGAAAAAACCACAGAAGCAAACTTTCATGATATTTCTTAGGCTTTATGTCCTTAGACTCTACACCAAGCATAATCAAGAAGAGGAAAAAGTAGACAAAAATAATTGAGAAAACATTTCTAAAGTGTGCTCACAAACAAACTACCAAGTATGTGAAAATATACCCCAAAATGAAGATAAACATTTGTCAACACCAATCAGAAAGAGGAAGAAGATAAATTATCTTCCTAAGATTTTGAGGATTTGAATAAGGCATTTCTTCAAAGAAGATGTAAAACTGATTGATAAACATGAAAATATGTTCAACTTTATCAACAATTAAGGAAATGAGAATCATCAACACTTCAGTGAAATATTAATTTACAACATCTACAGTGGTTAAAAATTTTTAAAATTTGATAAGTATTGGTAGGTATGTGAAGAAACTATAGTCATAGCACTGGGGTATGCTGGAGTTACTATAGTAACTTTTATGATGCCTCAGAAACTTCATAAAATTACCTTATAAGTCAGCTACTTTATCCCTAGAGATACGCCGAATAGAAGTGAAAATATATTGGACATGGAGCTTATATTGTTTGGGTGCACATATGTGTTTATGTGTACATGGTGTACATGTATGTGCATGTATATATGTGTGCATACATACAGAGGCCACAAGTCTGTACTGCATATCTCCTGCAACTGCTTTTCACTTTATGGTTTGGGACAAGGTCTCTCACTAACCCTGGAGCTCACTGATTTGGCCAGTCAAGATGGACAGCAAACCCTGGAGATGTCCCTGTCTCTGCCTTCTCTGTTCTAGGCTTACAGGCACTCACTATCATGAAAAGCTATTTTTTATTGGTTTTATTTATTTTATTTTTTGTGTATAAGATTTTTGCTTGTATTCATGAAACTCGTACCACTTGTGTGCCTGGTGTCCAGAGCTGGAAGACGGTGTTGGTTCCCTTGAACTAGAACCTGTGGGTGCTGAGAACTGAACAACAGTACCCTGCAAGAACAAGTACTCCCAATGCAGGAGCTATCCCTCCATCCCCCATCCCTAGCTTTCCTGTAGAGACTTGAGACTTAGATCAGGTCCTTGTACCTGTATAGAAAGAATTTTATTGGTTGAACCATTTCCCAAGTCCAAGTATTTGATAATTTTAAAAGGATTATTTGTAACAGTTAAAATGTAGGTAAAAAGTGACCAGTGATTGATAAATATAAAGATATAGATGAATACCCAACACATCACATGTTATTTAGCTTTAATAAAAAGTGCATTCTGAGACATGCACACAGATAAATCTTGAAAATGTGGCAAATAAAGCCAGACACAAAAGGCCATGCTCTGTATCATACCATTACATGAACAGTTTAGGACAGAAAAACCCATACAGACAGGAGAGGTGATGGCTGTTACTGGGGCCCAGAGGACCAGAAAGTGGAGAATGACCATTAATGTCATGCAGTTTATTTTGAGGGTATGGAAATGCGACATTGATGACAGCTGAATTATTTCATGACTATGCTAATGACCACTAATTTATATGTATTAAAAAATGACTTTTACAGTGTATTAATTGTATCTCAAATGGTTTTATAAAGAAGTAACAGTATTAAAAGGTGTGAACAGAGTTCTAATTGCTTCATATCAATTAGCTGATTTAACCATAAAAGCCTATGAACTAGGAGCTATTTTTAGTGTGTTTTGCAAGTATGCCGTTAGAGACTTGAATAGTTTAACTCTTCTGAGTTCTGTTTAATGGGTGATGATGGGACTGACATGTAACAACTGAATTACAGGGCAAATTGTCTTCTTTATTTCCTCCACCACAGTGGGAAGGGAACACAGTGGGTGAGGCTAGGCAACCCACAAAAGCCTTTCCACAGCATAATGTTATGTCTAGTTAACTGCAAGTATAGATTTATGAGGGAAGCAGAAGAAAAAAAAAACTGCTTTGGAGTGAGATGGTGTTCTGATGTGAAGTTCAGGCACATTGTTCTCTGTCCTTTTTCTGGGGATATATGAACAAATGTCTGTTAACCCCAATAAGTCACCAAGGAGAGAAACAAAGAACTGTGTCCAGCTACACGCAGTTTGGTGAGCCAATGAGTTTGATTGAAGTTGCTTGCAAAGTTGGGAAACTTATGGGTGGCCACACTACTAAAGGAAATGATAATTCTCTCTCAGAAGCTGTTAACTGCAAAAATATCCCCCACTGAGATTCAGAGCCTGAGGAGCTCTACCCTAGTCTCTGGAGCAAAGTCAACAGCTCCATCTTGTGCAGGTCTCCCAAGGGTAGTTATGATAACATTTCAAGAGGGCCATAGGTGTGTTCAGACATCAACATTCAACAGCATACATGAATCACAGCTGCCTGGGTTCAAATTAGAACCTCTAGGAAGGTGAGTGGAGTATGTGCCTTAATTTTTAGGTCTCAGTTTCCCTATATTGTTAAATATTGTCACAGGGAGACCTCCACATTCAGCCAGTGTACTGTGACTTCTGAAAATCCCTCTGACACACTTGTCTCTAAATTTCAGCCCTTGTACTGTTTTGCTTCATCATTCTTCTCCTCTGATGTTTCCTTAAGCAGAAAGGATTTCTCTTTTGGAAGCCTCCCCTCTTGTTCATGCCTTGATATCCAACAACACAACCCACATTTCCACCTATGTGGCTGTTAATTTCCACCTGTATGGCTAATATGCCAAATTCTGGGGAAGTGAGGGACCTCAGTGGGTAAAGGTGCTTTCCACCAAGCCTAACAAGCTGTGTTCAATCCCTGGGACCCACATGGTGGGAGATTAGCACTGATTCCCACAAGTGACTCTCTTACTTTGGTTAAAAAACAAAACAAAACAAAAAAAAACATTGTGTGGCACAGGCATATCACACACACACACACACACACACACACACACAAACACACACACACAATTAACGTAATTTAAAAAACACATGTGCTCCGTTTTAATATTCTTGGTTAGTGATGAGTTTGAGTCTGCTGCTTTGCCCCAAACTAAAGGCCTGTCCTTCCAAGCACTCTCTTTCAAATCCTATATTAGATACACATCACTTCCTTATACTTCCTGAAACCATTTCATCTATTTATTAAAATCCTTTTCAAGTTCTCTTTCTATAGAAGTATGTTCTAAAATAATGATTTGTTTCCAAGAGAAACTTAGTTTGAGCTTAAATTAATTTTAACTGTACTCTGAAATACAAAATTCCAGAAGTTAATAGTTGGGCAAGACTCTATCTAGCACTCCATATCTCAGAGTTCTTGGCATTGTATCTAGTCCAATCTATTCACTCTTCACAATTTCTATGCATATAGACTGTATTCACAATGGATAGACAAACCTGGCATGCAGATGTTGTCTGACATCCAGTTTTTGGCATTGGTTTATCCAATTAATTCACAGTTTTAAGTCACTGGATTCTAAGAACTTCTGATCTCCCAAGAAGGCACCCATTATTCCTAGTAAGAAAGAAAAGGAATAAGGAAAACTCCCATAATTTTGATTAATTGTGTATTATACAGAATTACTCAGAGTTTTCTAGAAAATGAAATTTTGTTCACTGGTGTGTCCACTTTTGTTGGTACTAATACAGACATTGTCACAAAAAGAAATCCCATCTCCCATTAAACTATGTCTTTAATGTCAGAGGTTTTATAGTTGTATCCTTTTAAATAAACTAATTCTATTTGTTCAATTTTGAGGCTCTCATTTTTTGATTAAAATACAGCACTTAGTTTACCTAAAGGATAGTGACTGTACAAAATGCATGCCATAGCCAGTCTTTGACCTTACATGAAATGGCCTTGGTTCTCAGGCCTTGAATGTCTTTTCAGACATCTCTGTATTAGTCTACACAGATACATACCTAACACATCATCAAACACACATCAAAATTGACAAGCATGCTTGGTGAGTTCATCTTTCCACAGTTCTTAGCAGGATATGTCAGTGAAAAAAGTTCATGGAGAAAATATACATAAATTTGTCAAAAGCCACTGACTTTTTATCCAACATTTTAATTGTATTTAATCATATGGCTCTACATTGACCTTTTCTAACCTGTGAATGCATGTAACATGTGTATATGGTTTGTGTGTTTGAAGGTATAGATAAACCTGTACCAGGATATGGAAGTCTCAGAGGCCAACCTCAATTGCTGGCCTTCACCTTCCATCTTATTTGAGACAAGTCTCTCTTTGTTCACAGCTGCATGTGGCTGTCCAGCTGGCCTGGGCGCTTCTTTTAAATTATATTTAAATTTAGGTCCATATTTTATTTTAATATAATTTTAAATTTTATATTAAATATGAAAAATCTATTTGAATATAATTTCAGCTTCCACCTCATTGCAAGAGCGTTCATGTAGGTTCTAGAATTTGAACTCAGCTCCTCATGATGCATGACAAGCACTGTACCCTATAGAGCCATTTCCCCAGCCTCTACTTTTAAGTTTTCAACTTTTTACATGCAGGTGAGTTTAAGAATTTAGTTTTATTTTGATTCTTTGTTTTTTGAGACAAGGTTTCTCTGTGTAACAGCCCTGGCTGTCCTGGAACTCACTCTGTAGACCAGGCTGGCTTTGAACTCACAGAGATCAACCTGCCTCTGCCTCCCGAGTCCTGGGAATAAAGGGGTGTGCCACCAACACCCAGCTGATTTTAAGAATTTTTAATTTGTGCTGTATTCTAAATGGTGCTTTAGATGGCACAGTCTTGTGCTTGTCATGATTTTTGAAAAGACAAAACATTAGAAGTGGTATTTTGGAGTTTAATAGTCATGAACTCTGCACAAAGTGCTTTAATACTTGTAACATTGCATAAATACTTTTAATATATTTGGTGATTTGTGTTTCAGGTCCTGGATGAACACAATTGTAAATATTTTATTTTTCTATTCTGCTAGATAAACAGGATTTGCAAACTCACATCTTTTCATCACATTTGTTGTTTGTGCTTTCTCAAGAATCCTCTGTTTAGGTAACTTGCTCCTTTCATATCATAGTATTTATGTATACACTTTTTATTTATAAAAGTGTTCATGCATTATGGATACTAATTTTGGTCACTGTCTTTGAAATCTTTAGCATTTTATTCTCTGATAGGATATCCTACTTGATACATTCAAATTACTGATATTTTCATTTCATATTTAAAGTCTTCTTAGCTTCATATTTTATTTTAATATAATTAAAAATATTATTTTTATTTTTAAATGAGATGTATTCATAACATTATTTGTGTTACAAATGATGGACCTCACTATGACAATTTTAAATATGTCTATCATGTTTTCAGATTAGTTTAATACCTTAAAATATTAATGTCTCATCTAAAATACTTGTAAATTATATTTTTATAATTTTAATTGAATAAAGTTAAATGTATTTATATGATATTTTGATACATGTACACACTGTAGGTATGCTATATATTGTGGATTAAATTAAGCTAGCTAAAACAGCCATCAATTCACCTATTTAGCCTCATTAGTGTTGAGATCATTTCCTTAGAAATTTCCAGACTTGAGGCTGGTAGCTCACAACCACCTGTAAGTCCAACTACAGAGGATTCAGTGGTGTCTTCTGGCCTCCACGGCACCTGCAGACATCATATACACAAACTAAATCTAAAAAGTGAGAAATCCTAGACATATGCCAGTATCAACTGTGCTCATCATGCTGAAGAGTTGATATCTAGAGCTCATTCCTTCATCAAAACGTTGTATTCTCTAACCAACACCTTCCTGTCTCTAATATCCACTCTGCCCCTGTCTCTAACCTTTTGAATACATCCAGTTCTGTTTTCTGCTTCTATGAGTTCAGCATTTTGGAGCCCTTCTGCAAGTGTATCTGGCTTATTTTGCTTACCCTAATATCTTCTAAGGTTATCCACACCATGACATATGGTAGGATTGCATTCTTTTACAACATTGCATACTGTTCATTCTATAAGTATGTGAGAGAGATGGATATATATTTCAATAACTCAGAAAGAGTTGATCCCTCCCAAAGGCTCTGATTATTTGTATACATATTTGTGGTTATTTGGGGTGGAGGAAGTGAGCTTGTGTCTCCTTCTCTACCATATTCTTTACTAGTATTCTTCTTGTTGTTCTTCTATGTTTGGCTCTGTACTCATGTGTGTGTGTGTGTGTGTGTGTGTGTGTGTGTGTGTGTGTGTGTGTGTGTGTGTTTGGCTTTGTTACGCATTTGGAACTTAAAAGATGAAACTGAAAGAAACTCTGCCCCTCAAATCTCACCCTTGTTATGAAGGAATAACTTCTTGCAGCCTCAAAAATTACCTAATTTTCTGATCAGTTTCAAGTAAAGAATTATAAATATTCACCCCTTAATTAATTTCCTCTGTTCCCTAACCATGTATTTCTGTTTCTTAGTTTTACAATTACAAAACTTGTTCATAACCTATTGTGGATTTTTGTTTGTTTGTTTGTTTTCTCTCCTTTTTTTATATATTATATTTGTGTTTTAATGTTACACATCAGCCATGGGTTCTCCTGCCTTCCTCCCTCCTACCCCCACTTCCACTTTCCCCCCAGCCCCTCCCCTCCATTCCCATCTCCTCTAGGACCAAAGCTCCACTGGGGATTGAACTCAACCTGGTGGATTCAGTACAGGCAGGTCTAGTCCCCTCCTTCCAGACTGAGCAAAGTGTCCCTGTGTAAGCTCAAGGTTCCAAACAGCCAGCTCATACACTAAGGACAGGTCCAGGTCCCACGACCTGGGTTCCTCCCAAATAGTTCAAGCTATTCAATTGTCTCACTTATCCAGAGGGCCTGATCCAGTTGGGGGCTACACAGCTTTTGGTTCGTAATTCATGTGCTTCCATTAGTTTGGCTATTTGCCCCTGCGCTTTTTTTGCAATCTTGGTCTCAACAATTCAAAGCTTTTACATTCCCTCCTCTTTCTTAACAATTGGACTCCTGGAGCTCCACATGAGGCCTGGCCAAGGATCTCTGCATCCACTTCCATCAGTTATTGGATGAGAGTTCCAGCATGACAGTGAGGATGTTTGGCCATCTGATCACCAGACTAGGTCAGATAAGGCTTTCTCTCAACCATTGCCAGTAGTCTACAGAGGATGTATCATTGTGGATTTCTGGGGACCTCTCTAGCACTTTGCTTCTTTGTTATGTTTTCATTTTGGGAGACAGGGTTTCTCTGTGTAGGCCTGGCTGTCCTGGAACTCTCTCTGTAGACCAGGCTGGCCTTGTACTCACCGAGATCCACCTGCGTCTGTCTCCTGAGTGCTGGGATTAAAGGCACACACCTGTGTTTTATCTACAAAGAATACTTGAATACTGGATAAGAAAAAAGTTTATTCACTAATATTTGTTCAATGTTTGCTGGGTGATGGCTCAGTGGTTAAGCACTTGTCGCACAAGTATGAGGATCAGAATTTGGCTCCTTTAGCACATACATATAAATACCAAATGGGTATGGCAACCTGTCTTTAATTCCAGTCTTGAAAAGCATAGACAAGCCAGCTGGCTATCAACTTGTCATATCAGTGAGTGCCTGGGGAGATGCTGCTTCATTCACCCAAACCATCAAAAACAGTAAATTATACTGACACGGAGATCAAAATAGATAAGCTGATCTTCTTTTGTAAATTGTGAAAAATGAAAAATTGTGGAAGAAACAATACATAGAAAATTGACAAAAGTCATCAAACCACATAGAATAAACACCCATAGAAAATAATGAATAAGTAAACTTATTCCTCCAGCAAGGCTTCACTTCCTAAAGGTTCCACAACCTCCCAAACAGCCCCATCAGCTGGGGACCAAGTGAGGGACAATTCACACTATAACCAAAGCAAGTTTCTTTCCTTGCTCTTTCTCCTTTGAGAAAATGACATTAAGGGGCAGTACTCTGTATCTCTGTGAGCTTAGTTTTGTTTCCTCAAATTCTGAAAACTTCCTTTTTTCCAGTTATTTATTTATTCATTCCACATGCTTGGAAGCTAAGTTTAATCTTGTGGAGGAGCAGCAAGTGCTCTTACCCACTGAGCCATCTTACATCCAGCTACATATATCTAATTTTAAAAGAAAACAAACAAACAAACAAACAAAATTCTTTGATGATATAGAAATGCTTCAAGAGGAGGGATTCAAAGGTCTTTTAACTCACTTTTACATTTCTCTTTGGGTGTAATTTTCTATGTTCTGTCTTACTCATAATTGTATGAAGCATGTTGAGTGGGTCCCAGGAACCAGTGAATAATTACACACTGAAGTGAGTTTACCCACAAGAACTCCTCAGGCTTAGCATATCCAAGTGCTAGAACATGAAAATTTTTCTTCTAAAGAAAATCACAGACACATCATAGCACAACCTTCTCAACAGACATATTTTGCCTTATTTATTTCAAAATATAAAGTGAGGTCCTGTTATAATCTCAACAAAATTTGCCTATGTAGATGTTAAGGTTTTTAAAATTGTGTGTGTGTATGTGTGTACTTGCTTGTGAGTCATGGCACATATGTGGAATTTGGAAGACAATTTGAGGGAGTCATTTCTCTCCTGATATGTGAGTTTCAGGTGAGGACCCCAAGTTGTCAGTCTCAGCCTTGAGTGCCTTTAAACCAATAAGCCATCTCACCAGTCCCCTGTATGGATATTACTTATGTACTGGGGTTTTAGTACACTAAGGAGTAAGGGAATAGCATTTTCTTTGTGTATCTTTATTAAATTATAGGCTCCTTGAGGGAAAATGTGCCTTGTCTTTGTTTTTTTACTGTTATAAAATATATGCAACAGATGAGGTAGTTTTTATAATGAAAACAGAATTGTTGCTTCATGGAATTATAAATAGAGAAGTTCAATGCCAGTGTCCAGCATCTGGTAAGGGTCTTCTTGTTACATCATAACAGGGTAGAACATGTCCTGTAATGAGAGAGAGAACATTCAAGAGGGAGAGAAAGTAGATGAAAAACAAGGGAGATGGAGAGGGAGAGGGAGAGGCGGGGGAGAGAGAGAGAGAATGTGGGGAGAAGGGATCAGAGAAGAGAGAGAGGAGGAAGAGAACAGAAGAGAAGGGAAAGTGAGGAAAGCGATAGGGAAAGAAAGAATGACCATGCAAGAAGGAGCAAACTCACTCCCACAGTACGGATATTAGTCCAGATGTCCAAAAGGATGGACGCCTCACATCCCCAGTACTTCTTAAAAGTCACATCTCTTAATATGATCCTAATGTCAATTAAATTTCAACAGAAGTTTGGGAAAGGACTGTTAACACAACCTATAAAGCCCTAAAAAGTGTCTCAGAAAATACCCTTAAACATACTGAATAGTACATGACATCCAGAGTGGAGGAATGGGTCTTGTCAGCCTCTAATTGTTTTTTAATCTCCAACACTAATGCACATTAGTTTGTGAAAGAGAATATCATTTAATGAGTGTCAGAGGACAAATCAATAAGTTTTCTGGAAGAGGAGAGAAACGACATTGAACATCAGGAGGCTGGGTCTTTCTCAGAAGTAGAGCTATCTCGTTTGTGAAACATTTTTATAGCAGAGTGATTCTCAATTGCTACATTCATTAGAAGTGGTCTCAGGTGTTTTTTTTTTTTTTCAAACTCTTTCATTATTTCCCGACTCTCTTCTCCCCAAGCTTTTGACATATTAGTCAGCTCTTTGCTGGCCATCAGCATTAGCAACTTTATCAAGCATAACATCTATCTCTAATGTTCCTCACAGTTGGTCTTTCTCTACATGAGCTACTTTGTCAAACATGACATTCACTTACAAGGTTGCAAAGGGGTAGATTAAAAGCTTCCTCATAATTTTTACTGATACAGGTCATTCTTTTTCATATCTCATTGATAACGTATTAGTTACACCATGTTTTCTCGCTAGATATTCAAGCTGAAGCAAATGAAAATGTATGTATCATGATTAGCTTAAATAAACCACTTCTACTTTGATTTCCTTTTCATTATGTCTACAACGGTCTTGCAGATTTTACAAATCAAGTCAAAGTCTCAGCACCTTTTCTGCGTGTTGGTGTCTATTTGTGTTTTCACATGTGTGTATTTGTGTGCACATTTAATTACACACTTCAAGTATTTGATAGTTAACAATGATTGCTAACAAGATCTACAATCACCTATGAGAAAACAAACAAACAACAAACCTCAGAGCAAGATTGAGAGGGTTTCTAGATTGGAATAACTGTACTGGGAAGAACCACCTGTAGTAGTTTGAATGGTGTTGAGCCTTATAATCTCATAGGAAGTGTCACTATTAGGAGGTATGGCTTTGTTGAGGTAGGTATGGCCTCCTTGGAGGAAGTGTGTTACTGTGGGGGCAAGCTTTGAGGTTGTCTATGCTTAGGATACCACCCAGTGTCTCAGTCAATTTCTTGTTGCCTACAAGATGTAGGACTCTCAGCTATTCCTCCAGCACCACATCTGCCTGCATGATGTCATGCTACTTGCCATGATGATAATTGAAACTGTAAGCAAGCACCCTCAATTAAATGTTTTCCTTATAAGAGTTGCTGTGGTCATGATGTCTCTTCACAGCAGTAGAAACCCTGATTAAGACACCACCCTAATCATGAAAACATCCTGTGGGCTGGGGCATGGACTAAATACAGAGGAGAAGATGAGCTTAACATTTGCATTCAATTCTCTTTCCTAACTGTGCATCCAATATGATCAGCTGCCTCCTAAAGCACCTGCTGCCATGATTTACATCTTGATGGATTGTAGCCTTAAAATATGATCCCAGATAAACCCTTCCTGACTTAAGTTACTTTTGTGAGGCATTGTGTTATAACAGCATATCCATCAATATATGCTACATATGACTTCAGTATGTGTTCAAATTATTAATATAAAAGAAAACTATAACATAGAAAAATCTGAATATATGTGTAATTTAACTAAACAGCATGATGGAAAATATTTAAAAATATTCCATCTGCAATATGTCAACAATGAAGTCATTTGGAGTATCTCAATTAAAAGAAAAATTGTTAAGCAAATATTTAAAACTGCATGGAGAAAGCTAGTGGGGATGTTAAAGATTTTGCAGTTGAATGCTCTGGATGTACCATCAGTCTCCAATCCTTTTTATTTTCTGCTTAGTTCTGACATCAATAATACATGGAGAAGGTTTTCCACCTTTTGGACTCAGCATTTTCTATTCTCTTTTTATTTACACTGGAGAGCAGTAGATTCTAGCCACTGGCCTGATGATTCCTTTTTGTATCAGAATGTCTACTGCAAACTTCCTCTTACTGTCATTTAAATGTGCAATTGAGGCTTCCTTCAATGCTTTCCTGGATTAAAAAAAAATGGGCTGAACTTGGAGGTATGACAGTGACTCAGAGTTGGTGTAAAGTCACTTACTGCCAAGACTGAGGACATAAGTTCAATTCCTGGCTCCTACATGGTAGAAGCAGAGAACCAACTCAAGTAAATTGCCCTCTGAATTCCACAAAATCTACAGAATGTGTGCAACCCATGGCACTATACAAAGTAAATTAATAAGTAAGACTCATAGTCTAGTAAGCTAAAATAGTACTTTAGGAACTATTATTTTGGTGAAAAGTGCAAAGGAAGTTATGAAAATGTTTCCCAACTGAAAGGACCTTCATCCTAGATGGTAAGGTTCACTGGATACTTTTTCCTTGCAAATCCATATGGAAAGAGGACGTCTCATATCAAAGAGGACCTAGGAGCTCCAGAGATCAAAATAATATGAAATAAATTGTTATACCATGAAGACAGGGTATGTTTGCTTCTTAAAAGTAAGAAGAATAATTCCAAATGTTATGAATAACTTAATAGACCTCCACAAAACCAAATGTAAAAACAAGTTTAGAAATGATATTGGTCAATTAATTGTGTTTTAGAGTCATGCTGATGGTGGTGAGAGACACAAACACTCGCAGAACTCACTGCAAATAGATTTTACATGATTAGTTAGAGCATGCTATTTCAGGGTTTGGACAAGTGCTTTAATTATTATAATTTAAGAATTTTCTCATGTTCTTGGTTTCTTGCTGTGGTATGTTCAGTATGCTGTGAATTCATTGCTCTGATTGGTTAATAAATAAAACACTGATTGGCCAGTAGCCAAGCAGGAAGTATAGGCGGGACAAAGAGATGAGGAGGATTCTGGGAAGTGGAAGGCTGAGTAAGAAGAGACCAGTCCGCCATCCAGGGATCAGTATGTAAGGACATACAGGTGAAGCTATGGAACACATGGCAACATACAGATTAACAGAAATGGGCTGAGTTTAAGTTTAGAAGCTAGTAAGTGGTTAGCCTGAGCTAATGGGTAAGCAGTTTTAATTAATATAATCCTGTGTGTGTTTATTTGGGTCTGAGTGGCTATGAGACCAGTGAGTAAGAGAGATTTGTCCTGATCACTGGCCAGGTGGGACATAGAAAAACTTCAGCTACAGTTTGTTCTTCTGAGCAAGGTCCTAAGGTAGGTGTATGTTCATTAAAAACAGTGCTTAACATGGCTCAAAGTGATGCTGTCATCACAAGTACTTCCTGTGCACCAAGAACCCAGCTGCAAGGCCTGTTTGAGCTTCTCTCCATGGATGAGCTTCCCTATCTCTTTCTCACTGTAGATGTGTTTATACCATGGGCCGCACAATAGTAATCTCTGTTGGCAAAGGTTAATTTTCTAGCTTTTCACAGGGTTGGAGTGTTCTTTTTTTTAAAACCTTAGCTGTGTACTGGTTTTCCCTCATCATAAACCCAAGAGAACAGCTTATCCTTGGGTTTGGAGAAGATAAGGGAGTACCTCCTGTATTGCAGATTCCTCTTTCAACAATCTTGGAAACAGGATGTGATGGTTTCCCAGTGTAATTCAGATTACATATAGCAAGATATTCCTTCAAAACAAAGCTGATGGAAGTGGATGCAGAGATCCTCAGCCAGGCCCCAGGTGGAGCTCCAGGTGTCCAACTGTTGAGAAAGAGGAGGGACTGTAAAAGCTTGAATTGTTGAATCCAAGATTGCAAAAATCACAGGGACAAATAGCCAATCAAATGGAACCACATGAATTATGAACCAAAGGCTGTGGAGCCCCCAGCTGGATCAGGCCCTCTGGATAAGTGAGACAATTGAATAGCTTGAACTGTTTGGGAGGCACCCAGGCTGTGGGACCAGGACCTGTCCTGAGTGCATGAGCTGGCTGTTTGGAACCTTGGGCTTACACAGAGACACATGCTCAGCCTGGAAGGAGGGGACAGGACCTGCCTGTACTGAATCCACCAGATTTAAATGAATCCCCAGGGGTGTCTTGGTCCTGGAGGACATGGGAATGGAGGGGAGGGGCTGGGGGGAAGGTGGAGATGAAGGTGGGGGGGGAGAACAGGGGAACCCATGGCTGATGTATAAAATTAAAACACATAATAATAATAATTTAAAAAAAAAAACAAGGCAGTCAAATTCTTAGTTATAAAAGACCTTGTGCTGTTCAGGTGACTTAGAGGAGAGAAATAAATCTTTGAAACTCACAAGGAGATCCATCTTAGATATGCTTTTAATTTCTGTAAAGAGATGCCATGACCACAGTAACTCTTATAAATGAAAACTTTCAATTTGGTCTGGCTTACAGTTCAGAGGTTTAGTCCATTATCATGCTGGCAGAAAGCATAGTGACAAGTTGGCAGTCATGGTGCTGGAGAGGTGGCTGAGAGTTCTACATCTAGATCTTCAAGCAGCAAGAAGAGAGAGTGGGCCTGGCTTTAGCTTCTCAAACTTCAAAGCCCACCTCCAGTGACACATTTCCTCCTACAAGGCCATACTAACTTGTAGCTAAAGTTTTCTCCAGTACTGCCCAGCCCCTCAGATCCTGCAGCAGCTTATAAAATAATCATTCCAAAGCTTATATTAATTTAAACTGTTCAGGCATTAGTTCAGGCCTACCACTGACTAGCTCTTACACTTAAACTCAGCCCATTTCCTTTAATCTATATGCCACTACGTGTTTCATGGTTTTGCCTGTTTGGTGTTACATGCTGCTCCCTGGACGGTGAACTGGTTTCTGTTCTGACTCAGCCTTCCTCCTCAGTTCTGTTTTTTTTTTCCCCAGAATTCTTCCTGTCTGCTTATTCTGCCAATACTTCCTGCTTGGCTACTGGCCAATCTGTTTTATTTATCAACCAATCAGAGCAACACATTCATAGTATACAGAATATCCCACAGCACCTATTCCAACAAGGCTATACCTCCTAATAATGCTACTTCCTCTGGGCCTATGAGGATCATTTTTATTCAAACAACTACAAGATCTATGCTGAACATCAAAAGCTTTGAAGGCAAGGGTCCTCTGATTTCCACATGTGCACATGCTCATGCTCTCTCTCTCTCTCTCTCTCTCTCTCTCTCTCTCTCTCTCACACACACACACACACACACACACACACACACACACACACACACACACACACTGGAAATTGCTCAGCAGTGAGAATCACTACACTTTCACCCTTCCATAGGACTTAGATTTGATTTCTAATACCCACTTTGGGTGGGTCACAACCCCCTGCAACTCTAGGTACAGTCAGGATCTGACTCCCTCTTCTGGCGTCAGTGGATATTTGCACACAATTGTAGACACATGCTCAGACACAGGTGCATAAATATAAATAAAAACTAAATAAATTATTATAGAAACCACCACTACCACCAAACACATACACAGAAGAAAATTGTACTGGGAAAAATAACCTCCATGTTTCAAATACCCAATGCTTAGTCTGTCTGCTTTATGTCTAACAACAAACAAACAAAAAAGCAACTTAATGCCTTGATCTGCAGGACAGATCATTGCTGATCCCAAAGTTGAGCCATTCACTGCAGCCTCTTGGATGTCCACTCAGCAGCTTCTGCCTGCCCTCCCTCCAGCTCCTACAGCTCATATTATGTGTCTCATCTCTCTTTCTCCATCCTTTCCTTCTCTGGGAACAGTGTTGAAGACAGTTGTTTCTTATATCAGCTACCAAATGCTTTCTTCCAAATTTTGTGAAAAGCAGTGAGAAGAGCTGACTCTCCTTTACATATACATCTTTCACCCAAAGAGGCTCTGAAAGAGAAGCAGCCATGTCAGAAGACTGTTGTAAGAGCCCTTTGTTGGTCACTTTACATGTATACACTTTAAGCATATTAAACAATGTGACTTATATAATATTTTTTTTCCATCATAGGATTTCATTTTATAAGAGGTAGTTTCTTGACTTACTTCTTTAAGGGGCTTGTAACATTTTAATGTTTGACCAAGGCATATTCCTGAAGTGCTCAGATATTTATCATAGCATGGATGAAGATCAAGTTATTGTGAACTGGGTTACTTCAAAGTGTTACCAAGCTAAATACCAAGTGATAGCCACCTAGAAATATGTTCGCTACCTGAGAGTGCAGTCCCTTAGTGGAGGTATTAAGCTGAAGCTGAGTAGAGCTGACTACTTAGTTTTGTTAACTGGAGGTTGTTATTGAACATATGTTGGGGTCAGTTAGTGGTTTGTAGATTTAAGTTGGCATGTTACAGGGTTATTTGGCTGAATAGATAAGTAGCTACCCATGGGGATTTCTAAGGGCTATTTAGAATTCCTCTGCCCTTATAGTTTTTAACTCACTATTTTCTGGTTATAAGTAACTTTAGAAGAAACAAATAGAAGATGAACAGGAAAAGACTGAGGATTTTTGTCACTGGAATTTTGTTATCTAGCTGCAAAGATTTCATTAGTCAGCAGAGTTGGATTAATCTGTGGTTTTTATGGAACACAATGAAAATCTCAGGGAGGGTATAGCATAGGCAGGCTTTGAACTCCCATTCATCTTCCTCCAATTCCCCATGTGCTGTTAATGCAGGACATGCCACTATCTCAGCTGGGTGTATCTTAAATGTTCATCTCAACTTCTTGTATTAAAGACCTTCCCCTGAAAGCTGCACTGTTCAGAGACAGGGTTTTTGGGAAATGCCAGTCTCATGAGAATTCTGACCTTAGGAATGGATAGACCTATGAATGCTATAGAAGTCCTTTTCTGAATGGGCTTCTGGGAGGACATTTGTCGTTTGTTGTTCAAGTGACCTCTCTCTGTCTCTGTCTCTGTCTCTGTCTCTCTCTGTCTTTCTCTCTTTCTCTACACACATTGTTTGTGGTGTGTGTGTGTGTGTGTGTGTGTGTGTGTATGCAGAGAACAGAGGTTGACATTGATGTCTTTCTTAATAGTTCTCTTCCTTATTTTCTTGTCTATGTATATATCTGTTATATAGGCATGTGTATATGTGTTTGAGTGCATGTAGAGTGCTGCACATTGTTTTAGTTGACATTGTAATGCTACAAAGAGACACTGTGACTATGGAACCTGTTATAAAAGAAAGAATTTAATTGGGACTTGCTTACAGTTTCAGAGCTTTACTCCACTATCATCACGGCAGGGACCATGGTGACAAGCAGGCAGACATAGTGCTAGAGAAGTATCTGAGAGTTCTACATCTGGATCTATAGGCAGCAGAAAGAGAGAGCCACTGTACCTGGCTTGGACTTTTGAAACTCCAAAGCCCACCCTCAGAGACGCACTTCCTTCATCAAGGCCATGTCTCTTAATCGTTCCCAAATAGTGCAACTCCCTGATGACTAAGCATTCTAATATGTGTGCTTATGAGAGCCATTTCTATTCAAACATATATATGTGTGTGTGTGTGTGTGTGTGTGTGTGTGTGTGTGTGTGTATACATGTGTGTTCATGTAGAGAACCTCAGGTTTATTTTTGTAAGTTTTTCTGTAACAGTTTCTACTTTATTTATTGAAGAAGTGTCCCTTAGTTGAACTGGAAGCCTGCTGTTTCAGCCAGTGTCTAGTCATTGTGGCCAGGGCATTCTCTGTCTCTGCTTTTCAAGAACTGGCATTACAGGAAGGCTTCCACTGCCACCTGGCATTGGGATCTGGAGATCTGAACTCTTGTCCTCACATTTCTGTGATAAGTGGTTTAACCACTTAGCTAACTTCCCAGACCTCTCCAGCTTACTTTTTAAGATGAAGCCTCTCACTCAATTAGAAGTTTACCTATTTGGCCACACTAGCTTCCTAGCAAACACCAGAGACCCTCTTGTCACATTATCCCCAGTGATGGTATTACAGACATGTGCTATAACACTCAGCTTTTTATGTGGGTATTGGGACACCCTCAGGTCATCATGTATGGATCCCCTGATTGGCCATTGTGCACCATGAGTTGTCTCAGGATGCAGAGCAACTGGGGAAACAGGGTCAAAGGCAGCTGATGGGTAGAAATGACCCAGAGGACTTTGTTGGAGGACAGCTTACTGAAGACAAAAGAA
Organism: Onychomys torridus; assembly: GCF_903995425.1. Classification (NCBI taxonomy): domain Eukaryota; kingdom Metazoa; phylum Chordata; class Mammalia; order Rodentia; family Cricetidae; genus Onychomys; species Onychomys torridus. The sequence continues at coordinate 81,041,750 of NC_050453.1, forward strand.
CAGGAGAAGGCACCTAATTTGCATATGCAGACCAGATTGAGAGCAGGCAAATGTTAATAATGCTTCAATTCATACACCAAAGCATTCAGGAGAGAATGCAGGGGGGAAGCATTGTAGTGGAAACAGAGACTTTCCTGGAAGACTGCAGGTCACCATGATTTCTGAGGAGCCAGTTTTCTGGAGGGGAACAGAAGCTTAATTGACTCTAACGTCGTGACCTTTATCTCTCTGGAATTGAGTGAACCTAATCCTGATTTGGGTACAGAGAGGTGCTAGCTACCCTGCCATGCTCTGAGAGCTGTCTGAGGTATGGTCAGTGCTCAACTGTCCCTAATCTGTTCTGAGGTCCCACACTCCTGTTCCCACCACAAGTACTTCTCCAAGTGAGTTGTGTCTTCAGCATCAGCCACAGTTTCTAAGGCTGGAATTGGTAGCAATTATTTAGGGATGAGCATGCCATTTTGATCTATTATTAGATTCATGACATCTGTCTATTATAAGTGTGTCATCACCGTTAAGTGTAATAGTTAACTAAGAGAATGAACAAGCTAGGCTAAAGCACATTTTACATCTTGACACTTTTGAGAAACTGTAGAAAGGTGATGATTTGCAAAGGAAAAGTTAAACAATTTGGCTGTATTTGCTTGTAACTTAAAGATCACTTTGAGTGTTTTAGTGACAATCCATTAACACATCTCATGATTGGTGATTCATGCTAGCCACACTGAATGGCTGGGAAATTTGAACATTTAAACCTTTTAGGAAACGGATGGGAAAAGTAAATCACAGACAGGTGTGTGTAGTTGCCAGGGCTCTGAGAAGTACGATTCCATAGGTGACTTTTCTCATTGCTGTGATAGAAGACCTGATAAAGGCAATTTAAGGGAGAAAGCATTTATTTAGGCTCAGAGTTTGAAGGCAAGTATACAATAGTGGGAAAGGCATGGTGGCAGGGGTGGAAAAAAGCTGGTCACATTGTATCCAGAGTCAGGAGGCAGGGAGGGATGAAGTCTTTCTGGAACTCTGCTGGCTATCTTTTTCATGCAGTTTCCAATGCCAGTACCTGGATAGCCACCACACACATTTAAAGTGGCTCTTCTCCCTTTAGTTAACCCAATCTAGAAATTCATTCATGGGCATGCCTAGAGGTTTGTTTCCATGGTGACTCTGAATCTCATCAAGTAAAAATCATGCTTAATCATGAACTCAGCAGTGGATAGCACAGTTCAGCTAATGTGACTAGCCTAGAAGCCTCAAGAGTGAATAACTAGACATTCTCTGCTTAGAAGATGTTAAAAGGGTCTCTGTTTAACCACATGCCATTCTTGTCCAATGAATAATGTATGAAAGTAACATATATATATATATATACATATATACATATATACATATCTCCATTCCCATCTGGAAAGAACAAGGTTGGCTTTGGTTGGCCAACTTCCAGTCACAGAGGGAGAGTAGAAATTATTTTCCAATGAGTAAAAGTTAAAATTCTATTTGTTTAACTATCACATTTGTGGAGCAGTGTGAAGGTCCAAGGTCTTTGTGCCAGTCAGATTGTTCCTCTGGTCTGGCCTGCCAGCTCAGGATAAGTCACAGGATTGCTGTGGTTATTAATTTTCATTAGCATCATTTTCAATGTGCCTAGATATTTTAGTAGATTTGTATTAGAGCCTGTAAATTATACCTCATGCTGTACCTGGGATGAAATAAGAATGTAGATACTAAAGATGATACTCAGTAATAAATGACAGCCTCACTACTGATTACCTGGAACTGTGACATTACTTTCTCATGTCTAATTTCACACCAGAGGTACATGTAGTGTTCAGGCATGGATCAGTAGGGAAAGTGTGACGTATGCAAGCATGAAGATCTGAGTTCTAGACAGAGCTCATGTAAAATCCAGACAAGATGTGAGTATTGCTGATCAAACAAACAAACAAATCCATCGATCAATAAATGGAAAGTAGAGGAAAATATTTCAATGTCAACCACTGGCTGCTACAAGTACCTGCCTGGTGAACATTCCCTGCAAACACACAAACACACACACACACACACACACACACACACACACACACACACTCACACACACACTCACACACTCACACACCACATATACAAGGGCACACAAAAGTACCTGAAAACTGTGTTTAGGAGATACCTGTGGGTGATCATCTCCAACGAGAAACTGTTTGATATATTTCCATTCATCACACATCTACTGAGCTTCTTTGAATATTCACTTGAAAGGATTATAATAGTTTCCTTCAAAATGTTCATCATTAGCAGAAAAGGAGAACAGAATGACTAGGCCCTGTGATATACTATAGATCTCAAGGTCAATTTTGTCTCAAACTGGAAAATAGAGAAACATTCTAAGGTCTTCTTACAGGTGAAGTGTGAAACTTCAACTGCAGGAACAAGGGTAATGTCCAAAGGTAAGAAGGAAGGAAGGGATGGGAGTGGGGCTTGGAAGATGGCTGTCCTACTTGGCCTCTTTATTACTGTCATAAAATATTTACTAAAGCAATGTGGAAGAGAAAAGAGTTCATGTGGATTACAAGTTACAGTGCATCATGGAGGAAAGGAATTCAAGATAGGAAGCTGGAGGCAAGAGCTGTGAAACTACTAAATAAGAGTACTTACTACCTTGCTTGCCCTAGCTTTCTCAGCTAGCTTACTTATACAGTCAAGGGCCCCTGCTCAGGAATCACCCACAGTGGGCTGGGACCTCCCACACAAATGATTATCTAAAGAAATATACCATAGACATGTTCCCAGGGCAATGTAATGGAGACATTTCCTCAGTTAGGATCCCCCTTTTCCAGGTATGCCCAGGTTATGCCAAGTTGACAAGAACTATGACAATGTTCAGTGGATAAGAACAGTTACTGTGCATGCAAAAGGACCTGAGTTCAAATAGCCAGCACCTATGTAAAAAGCTGAGTGTGGCTGTACAGTCTTGTAACCCAAGCACTAATGTGTGGGGGATCCCTGGGGTTCATTGGCTAGCAGGCATAATCAAAACAGGAATTCCATGTTCAGTGAGAGATCCTGTCTCATAAAAATAAGCTTGACAGTAAGAACTACAGAGTTTTAATGTTGCTGATCCACAGCCTCATTAAAATTTCTTTGAGGTTATCTAAAAACCACCTCTGGGTCAAATCTAACATCCTGAACAACAGATAAACCTTTGAAATGTTTTAAATCAACAGAATATTTGACCATCAATGGAAGGGCTAAAAATGCTATTGGGTAGCATCTGAGGCCTATTGCTAAGCTACACCTCTTGCTCTAACCACCCACTTAGTGTTTCCAATAATGTGTTTTAAAATGCCTTACTTTATACTTTTCTTTCTTCTGTTACTATAAGACCTCTATGAAACTGCTTTTGTTTTGGAACATGGAAACTGGGGTGATCAAGTTCTGGATTTCCCAAGCTGTGGTCTTTCAAATTTGGTTCCAATTTGAATGAGAGCTATTGTTGTTGTTGTTTCATTATTTTGTTGCCAACAATATATACACAGATTATCAAATTTTGGCTGACAGTCTGTGCCACAACAAGCCAGGGTTGGTCACCCATCCTCAAATAAGTCAATTAATGCTGCCAAATTAATAGTAATGCAGAAAAAGGAGACTTACTCAGTGTGTCTGCATTGACAAAGGGGGCAGAGAAATCCAGGACCCAACTTCTAGGTCCATCATGAGGCTCTGAAATGAGGGTAGGGTTTAAAAAGAAGCCGAGAGATACAAAGTTCTCATCATAGTGTGGTCCTGCTCACAATTGTCTCATCATCGTTCAGTCTCTCTGTAATGTGGTTTGATAAATTGTGTGTCACTATCAAGAGATGAGCACTTCCCTGACTGGTACATTTTCCCTCTCCCAGGATGAGATTATAGGGGAAGTTCCCATTTCTTTCTTTTTTATTAAGAAATTTTATATTCATTTTACAAACCAATCACAGATGCTCCTCTCTTCCCTCCTCACACCTCCCAGCCTCCCCCTCTTCCCCATTCCCTCCTCTGAAAAGGCAAGGCCTCCCAAGTGGAGTCAGGACAGACTAGTCCATTTAGTAGAAGCAGGTCCAAGCCCTTCCCCCTGAATCAAAGCTGTGCAAGGTGTCCCACCATAGGTAATGGGCTCCAAAATCCAGATCAAGCACCAGGAATGGATCCTGATCCTATGCTATGGGGCCCCTTAAGTAGATCAAGCTGAACAACTCTCTAGCTTATACAGAGGGCCTCGTCTGATCCCATGGAGGCTCTATAGCTGTTGGTCTGAAGTTCATGAATTTGGTTTGGTTGTCTCTGTAGGTTTTCCCATCATTAACTTGACCCCCCCCCCCCCCTTGCTCATAGAATCCCACTTCTCTCTCTTCAACTGGACTCCTGGAGCTATGTCTGGTGTTTGGCTGTGGATCTCTGCATCTGCTTCCATCAATTACTGGATGAAGGCTCTATGGTGACAGTTAGGGTATTCATCAACATGATTACTGGTTTTGGCCAGTACAGGCACCTTCTCCCCTATTGCTAGTAGTTTAAGCTGGGGTCATCCTCTTCAATTCCTGGAAATTTCTCTAGCACCAGATTTCTCACTAAAATCATGTCTTCCTCTATCAAGATATCTCTTTCATTGCTCTCCCACTCCATCCCTTTTTCAGCTTGACTATTCCATTCCCTTATGTTCTCATCCCCCATCTTCTACCCTCTATTTTCCCCCTCACCCCCATTTTACCCATGGAGATATCATCTATTTTCCCTTCCCAGGGTTATCCATACATCCCTCTTTGTGTCTTCCTTGCTAGCTAGCTTCTCTGGAGCTATGGGTTACAGTCTAGTTATCCTTTGCTTTACATCTAGTATACACTTATGAGTGAGTAAACAGCATGTTTGTCTTTCTGAGTCTGAGTTACCTCACACAAGATGATATTTTCTAGTTCTGTCCATTTGCTTGCAAATTTCATGATGTCATGATTGTTTTTCACTGCGGAGTAATACTCCATTATGTATATGTGCCACAATATTTTTAATTCATTCCTCAGTAGAGCGGCATCTAAGTTGTTTCCAGGTTCTGGCTATTAGGAATAATGTTGCTATGAACATAGTTAAGCATGTGTACTTGTGGTTTGATTGAGCATTACTTGGGCATATTACCAAGAAAGATATAGCTTGGTCTTGAGGTAGATTCATTCCCAATTTTCTGAGAAACTGCCATACTGATATCCAGAGTGGCTGTACAATTTTGTACTTCCATCAACAGTGTAGGAGTGTTCCCCTTGCTCCACATCCTCTCCAACATAAGCTGTCTTTAATGTTTTTGATCTTAGTCATTCTGACAGGTGTAATATGATATCTGAGTCATTTTGATTTGTATTTCCCTGGTGAATAAGGATATTAAGCATTTCCTTAAATGTCTTTAGGACATTTGAGATTCTTCCATTGAAAATTCTCTGTAGCTCATTTTTTATTGGATTTTTTAATATTTTGATGTCTACTTTCTTGATTTCTTTATATGTTTTGGAGATCAGCCCTCTGTCAGATGTGGTGTTGATAAAGATCTTTTCCCATTCTATAGGCTGCCCTTTTGTCTTAATTACTGTGTCCTTTGCTTTACAGAAGCATCTTAGTTTCAGGAGATCCCATTTATTAATTGTCTGTAGTTCTCTTTCTTCATTGTACCTTTGTATGATTTGTGTATCAGAGTAACTGTGGCCTCATAAAAAGAGTTTCACAATGTTGGTTTTTTTTTTTTTTCTGTTTCTATTGTGTGGGACAATTTGAAGAGTATTGGTATTAGCTCTTCTTTTAAATTCTGATAGAATTCTGTGGTGAAGCCATCTGGCCCTTGGCTTTTTTTTTTTTTTTTTTTTTTTTTTTTGGTTGGGAGATTTTCAATGAATGTTTATAGTTCCTTAGAGGTTACAGGTTTATTTAAATTGTTTACCTGGTATTGATTTAATGTGGGTATGTGGTATCTATCCAGAAAATGGTGAATTTCTTTGAGATTTTCCAATTTTGTGAAGTTAGGGTTTTTGAAGTATGACCTGATGAGTTTCTGGATTTCATCATTGTCTGTTGTTATGTCTCCCTTTTCATTTCTGATTTTGTTAATTTGGATTTTCTCTCTCTGCCTTTTGATTAGTTTCAATAGGGGTTTAATCTATCTTGTTGCTTTTCTCAAAGAACCAACTGTTTCATTGATTCTTTGTACTGTTTGCTTTGTTTATATTTTATTGATTTCAGGCCTTAGTTTGATTATTTCCTGTCATCTATTCCTACTGGGTGAGTTTGCTTCTTTTTGTTCTAGAGATTTTAGTTGTGCTGATAGGTCACTAGTGTGAGATTTCTCTGTCTTCTTTATGTGGGCATTTATTGCTATTAATTTTTCTCTTAGCATTACTTTCATAGTTTCCCATAAGTTTGAGTATGTTGCAGATTCATTTTTCAATGAACTCTAGGAAGTCTTTAATTTCTTTATTTCTTTCTTGTATCATTGGTGATTCAGTTGAGCATTATTTAGTTTCCATGAGATTGTAGGATTTTTATAATTTTTGTTGTTGGAATCTAACTTTAAGTCATGGTGGTCTGATAAAATGCAGGAGGTTACTCCAATTTTTTGTGTCTGTTGAGATTTACTTTGTGACCATGTATGTGGTCAGTTTTGGAGAAGGTTCAAGGGGTTGCTGAAAAAAGGTATAGTCTTTTATTTTAGGCTGTAATGTTGTGTAGATATCTATTAAGTCCATTTTAGTCATATCATCTTTAAGATCCCTTATTTTTCTACGTTTCTGTCTGGCAGACATGTTCATTGGTGAGAGTGGGGTGTTGAAGTCTTCTACTCTTAGTGTGTGGGGTTTGGTGTGCAATTTGAGCTTTAGTATTGTTTCTTTTACAAATGTGTGTGCCCTTGTATTTGGGGTATAAATGTTCAGAATTTAGACTTTATCTTGGTGGATTTTTCCTGTGATGAGTATGTTCTGTTCTTCTTGATCTCTTTTTATTGATCTTATTTTCAAGTCCATTTAGTTAGATATTAGGATAGTTCCACCAGCTTGCTTCTTAATTTTATTTGATTTGAAAGTCTTTTTTTCAGCCTTTTATTCTGAGGAAGTGTCTGTCTTTGAAGTTGAGGTGTATTTCTTGTATGCAGCAGAAGGATGGATCCTGTTTTCATATCCATTCTGTTAGTCTGTGTCTTTTTATAGATGAAATGAGTCCATTGATGTTAAGGATTATTAATGACCAGTTGATTCCTGATATCGTTTTGTGGTAGTGTATGTGTGTTTCCATTCTTTGGGATTTACTGCTGTGGGGTTTGGTATTTGCTGCTATGGGATTATCTATTGCCTGTGTTTTTGTGGGTGAATCTAGCTTCCATAGGTTGGGATTTACCTTCTAGTGCTTTCTGTATAGTTGGACTCATGGATAGGTATTGTTTAAATCTGCTTTTGTCTTGGAATGTCTTGTGCACTCTGTCTATGATTATTGAAAGTTTTACTAAAAGTAGTCTAGACTGGCATTGGTGGTGGTCTCTCAGTGTCTATAAAATGTCTGTCCAGGACCTTTTGGCTTTCAGAGTCCCCATTGAAGTCACTTTGATGGGTCTGCCTTTATAAGTCACTTGGCCTTTGTTCCTTTGCTGATCTTAATATTATTTCTTTATTCTGTCTGTTTAGTGGCTTAATTATTATGTGGCAAGGGGACTTTTGGAGGGGGTATCTAGTCTATTTGGTGTTCCATAAGTTTCTTGTATCTTCATAACTATTTCCTTCTTTATGATGAAAAAGTTTTCTTCTAAGATTTTATTGAAAATACTTTCTGTGTCTTTAAGTTGATATTCTTCTCCTTTTTCTATCTCTATTATTCTTAGGCTTGGCCTTTTCATGGTGTCCCAAATTTCCTGGACATTTTGTTTTATGACTTTTTTGGCTTTAGTGTTTGTTTTTATTTCTTTGTTTTTATTTGTTGATTTGTTTTTTGACTGACAGATCTATTTCTTCTATTGTATCCTTCATGACAGAGATTCTCTCTTCCATCTCTTGTATTCTGTTAGTTACACTTGCTCCTGTTCCTTTACTCAGATTTTCTATTTCCAGCATTCCTTCAGTTTGTGCCTTCTTCCTTGCTTCTATTTCAATTTACACATCTTGAACTGTTTCCTTCACCTTGTTTTTCTTGACTTGACTTTCCTTAAGGTATTTATTGATTTCTTCCAATTTTTATTTGTCTTTTCCTGTATTTTTAAGAGAATTTTTTATTTCCTCTTTAAAGGCCTCTATCATTGACATAAAGTTATTTTTAAGGTTGCTTTCTTCTACTTCTATGCTGTGATGTTCAGGTCTTGTTAATTTAGAACCACTAGGTTCTGGTGGTGCCATACTGCTCTTGATTGTATATATTTTTGTACTGGTGCCTATTCATCTCTTCCTCCAATAGGTACAAGAGGTGTCTGTGTCTGAGGGAGCTGCTCTTGGTCCAATCTGTGCTTGCTGTGCCTGTGTGTCAGGGTCCACTCTTTGTCTAATTGTAGCTCTTGATTTAATTGGAGCTGGCAGATTCTATGTTTCAGGGAGCCACTGAAGTTGCAGTGAGATCAATGGGTTTGGGATAGGAATAGGGTCTTGCAGATTGCAAGGTCCACTGGGCAGTATTGGAGGGTCAGCCTGCCCTAGGGAGTCTTCCCTGCTGTCCTGCAACTGGGGTAGTGATGGGTGGGGGTGGAGGGGCACAGGTTGTATCCCAGGGCTTAGGTCCTAGAGGCAGTCCACTCTGGTTAGTTATCATTTCTTTGAAATTCATTGCTTCAGTAGTAAGACAGCAAGACTGAGAGACATGGTGTTTCTAATTTTGAGTCTCTTCATTTCTCTTAGGCTGGTTAAACACCACACACCATACACAATGCATACATAACACCACCACCCACCCACGGAGAAACAGACAGAGAAATTTTAATGGTATAGTTGTGAACATTACAATTCTAAATTTTCAAATCTCAGAAAATTAAAAAAAAATATCTATGTTACAGAGTTCCAAAGATCATAATCATAAAGGATTAAAATTCCAAATGTTGAAAGAAAAAAAAAATCCTTCAAACTTCACTTTACACTGGAAGTTAGAAGAATTAAAGAAAAAAGGAATGCCCTTTAGATCATTACTGGCACCACAATTTATCTTAGTGCATTTAATTTTGTATATTTTTAAAAGATAAAACCTTAACAAAGAAATCTGTTCAAGTATCTTCTCCCAGTGACATTAGTCTTACTAGCAATTTTGCTATCTCATGTATACACTGATTTCAATTTACTGGAATAAATGAACGGAAGGAAATGAAAGAGGGAACAACTTACGGAAACACTGTATCAATATAATGTAAATGGATAGTTCCATCTTCTCATTTTACAGTTTCCTATTTTTATTTATTTATTTATTTATTTTTTCTTTATTATTATGTGTTTTAAATTTTATACATCAGCCATGGGTTCCCCTGTTCTCCCCCCTCCCACACCACCCACACCTTCCCCCCAGCCCCTCCCCTCCATTCCCATGTCCTCCAGTTTCCTTATAGGTTCCTCACATGTTACACAGGATGTCCAAGTTTGTCACTGGTTGACCTGGCCTCTGCTCTTTCTTTAAAAATGTCAATATCCAGGAAAGGTGAAGGCTTCATTCTGCTCTTTATTTTATTCTGAATGATGATGTTAAATTCCTAGCAAACTTAAGTAAATTCTTTATAAATAAATTTGGATAATTTTTCAAAATACATAATGTACCAAATAAGCAACACATCAGTATTTATTAATGCATACACCCCACTACACTATGCATATCATCTTTGAACTACTTTTAATACCATAATGTGAATTGTAAAAAGACTTAGAGAGTCAGTGGGGAAAGTGCTTGTCCTGTAAGTACAGGAAGTTGAGTTTGGATTTGCAAAACTCAAGTGAAGTAGTGGCCTGCATCCACAATCTCAGTGCTCCTGCAGTGAGATGGAGGCAGACAGCCAGAGAGCAGAGAATCCCAGGCTGCTGGCAAGTCAGTGTGGTGGTTTTAATGAGAATGGCCTCCATAGGCTCACATATTTGAATGGTTTGAATGTGCTGTGGCTGGGCTTTGAGGTTTCAAAAAGCACAAGCCTGGTCCAGTCTCTCTTCTCTCCTCTCCTCTCCTCTCCTCTTCTTCTTCTTCTTCTTCTTCTTCTTCTTCTTCTTCTTCTTCTTCTTCTTCTTCTTCTTCTTCTTCTTTTCTCTCTCTCTCTCTCTCTCTCTCTCTCTCTCTCTCTCTCTCTCTCTCTCTCTCTTTTCTGCCTGTGGATCTGGAGGCAGGAACTCCTACCTACTTGACCAGCACCACATGTGCCTGCATGTTGTCATGTTCCTTGCCATGATCACAAGGAACTAAATCTCTGCAACTATAAGCAAGCCCCAATATGTTTTCCTTTATAAGAGTTGCTGTGGTCATGTTATCTCTTTATAGCAATAGAACATGATGAAGATAGTCAGCTAGTCTGGTATAGGAAGCAGTGAACAAGAGATCTTGTCTCAAACAAGGGGAGGGGAGGATTGAGGACTAACACCTCTGACCCCTATACATGTGCTTTGATTACACACACACACACACACACACACACACACACACCATACACATATACAAAGTTCTTTTTTTTTTCTTTCATTTTTAAAATTGTGTTTGTGTAAATGCTGAAAATCCTTCAGTAAATGAAAGGTGTCATCATCTTTTTCATTTCTATATTTGTGAAAGATACTTTTGAAAGATCTCTCTCTGGAGACCAATGAGATGGTCTTTAGGGAAATGGTGCTTATGATCAAGGCTGATGGCCTGAGTCTGGTCATTACGATTCTCATGCTAGAAGGAGAAAACAGACTCTTGTAAGCTCTCCTCTGACCCTACTGATGCTCCAGCACTCCTGAAAATTCCCACACATAACACACAAATAAATAAATTGAAATGTATTTTTTTAAAAATTAAAAACAAGCTCTTCATGTAGGCAACTACACGGGAGGTATAGGTGGTTGGCCTCTTCTAATGTCTCAGGGTATCAACTAAGGTATTTCAGGCAGCAACAGCTTTAAAGCTGGGTGAATGAAATGCCAGCTACAGAGACAAGAATCTAATTATTTCACATTTTCATGTATTTCACTATGCATACTAAATGCATGCTTTTCATTTGCTCATAATTGTTACAATTGCATGGCCATCAAAAATATAACCAATTTCTTATACATGCAAAAATATGATTGTATGTATACCATTGCCTGCTTCATTACATAATATGGCCTGGAAGTTTTTCTACAATAATTTATAAATTTCTCAAATTCCCTTTATGAAGACTGTCCTTTCAAACAATTTTTGAAACAACTCTTCCCAAATCAATTTTTTAAAAATTAACTTTGATTGGAAGGAGTCCAACAAAAATACTTTGTGCTGTGATAAAATTATAGAGCATCTGATTCCAAATCAGAAGGTTGTGTTTTCAAACTCTTCCCAAATATAATTTTTGTTATTTTTGAGAGTTTTCTAAAGTAACACTCCACTTTCCAGCTTTCCTTGCAGACTAGGGAAGTGGTTTCCATCCCTGTAAGGTTGCAGCCAGCTTCTCCCCATGGGGAATTTTCTCCCACTCACCTGCCTGGTGTGGGTATTTGCTCACTTACCCAGAAGACACAGGAGGGACAGTCCACCCATTCATGTGGGTGGGATCTGAGATGACCCCCATGACATCTTCCTGCCAATAAATAGAGTCCTGTTTAAAGGTCAGACTTGCACTCCCTTTCTCCCTTTTCAGACTCCTTTCATTTGCCCATTATAATCTAACAATTTTGATGTTTCAGGATTTAGATGTTAGGAGTTTTGATCTTGTGAACTTCAGGACTCAGTATAATACGATTTGAGATTGTGTCTATCAAGATTAAGGCTGAGATCCACATTTCAGATTCATCAGAGAGCTTTAACCACAAGAGCTGGGAAATTGGTCTCTGGCTAGACAGTTGCTTGCAAAAGCTGATACTATAAGTGTAGGGATACTAGATTCACATGATCTCCGGATCTGGGGAGTATTTTTTGACCCAGAAGAAAAAGCAGATTTTGACCCAGAAGAAAAAGCAGATTTTATAGAACTGATTTTCCATTCTTCTATAGGATATGACTGTGCCAGAACAATATAGAAATTTTCCCAGACCACAGAGACCCCTGGACTCCCACACAAATGCTTATCAATTAAATATACTTAGCAAGAGGCTCATTGGCAGGAATGATGTCACAGACAAACCTTTCCCTTCCACTGTTGATGCAAAACAAAATAGTCCATGATTCTCATATTAAAGAGTATAAAAGCTAGTTCATTCTGAAGCAATTTTGAGTGACCATGGCCTGGGAACACAGATTTAGTTTACCCCAAATTCCATGTTCCAACGTGGAAGTGGTTTCATAAAATTGTATAGTTTTACAGAACAAAGACAGTCAAATTAAGACAAGATTAAAATACGTTGGTGGGTTCATCAGAGACATGGGGACAGAGAGATGGGGCCAGCTTTTCTACAGTTTTCAATGCTAGCTAATGATATTCTTAGCTTTGGATTGGTGGAAGCTAGTAGTCTGCTAGGCTAAGACATTCCAAAAGCTTTTATCCATGAGCCACAAGTTGTTAGTTGATATAGAGGTGGGTATGGAATAGCTGTTCTGGAGGTCTACGTGGATCCCAGGAGAAGGTAACTAGCTGCTGGACCTGTATGATTCCATAGTACTGAAAGTCTTATTCATTCATCATTCTCTGCAGATGCAGCTTTTTTCCTGGAATTCTCATTCACCTTCCTCCCACCCTCCTCCTTTCCCTTCCTTCTTCTCTCCCTTCCTTTTCTTTCTTCCTTCCCTTCTCCCTTGCTTCTTTCATTCCTTTCTTATTCCCTTTCCTTTTTTCTTCCTTTTTAAAAAAAATCTTCTTCTCTTCCTTATTTTTTCAGACAAGGTCTCATCTAGCTGAAACTGGCTGTGAACTTTCTCTGTAGCAGGAGATGACTCTGAATTCCTAAACCTTCTGCCTCACCGTACAAGTGCTGGGATTTTAAGTGACCACTATACCACTACAGCTCAGAGAATCAATTTCCAGCATCATAAATGTTGTCTTTAAACTTTATGTGGAATGTATTAGGAGCAAAAATGCTACTTTTATACCAGGCTTCAAGAATTTAATGTACCAAAAAGTTAGAATGTTCTTTTGAGTGAAGCATAGACAAAACGTTTGGACAATTAGAATATGTGATTGAATCATGTCTGTCTCTGTTATATTAGTAACTGTGGGAAGTCTATTTAGTCCTTATATTTGAGTCTCACAGGAAGGAACATGTGTGCCTTGGGCAGATAATGTCTTGTTGAAATCTGTTTGGATTTGTGAGCTGCTGAGGAAGCTTTTGGGATCTAGAAGTGAGGGTGGTGGGAGGGGGAAGGGTGGTTGCTCTGTAGCAGAAGGGTCTGAGTTTGATTCCCAGAGCACACACAAAAGAAGAAGCCAGTCATGGTGGTGCATGCTTGTTATCTCAGTGCCAGAGAGACAGAGGCAGGATGATATGATATTTAAGATACTGGAGACTTTCTGACCTTCCATCCTAATCTCTTTGATGAGATCCAGGCTAGTTAGAGGCATCATTTGAGAGAGAGAGAAAGAGAAAGAGAAAGAGAGAGAGAGAGAGAGAGAGAGACAGAGAGAGAGAGACAGAGAGACAGAGAGAGACAGAGACACAGAGAGACAGAGAGAGACAGAGACACAGAGAGACAGAGAGACAGAGATAGAAAGAGATAGACAGAGAAAATGGAAAAAATAGCTGAATTATTACATCTGAAGTTGTCCTGTGGCTTTCCTATGCAAACATATACACCAGTACACACATATACATGTGCACATGCACATATGTATACAAAAAGCAGCCAAGACTGGTTTCCTGACATAGTTTTTATATTCCTAAATGCACATGTAAATCTATCACCTAAGAAGAGACTCTATGTATGGAGAAACATGTCTAGTGCTATGAACTTACAACCAAGGAGGAAGCAGGGAACAGGGTGACCAGCTAGCTAGCTGTGGTGACCAAACAAGGAAGACAAACAGGACACCTTGATGATGACTGTCTAGGCTTCTTTTTGTTCCTCTGTCTTTTGCTCAGGGAGTCGTGACAATGAACATTCTGACAAATTAGGAAATGGTATTGCTTTTGCTTCTCTCAATCACCTGTATAAAACACTGAGGCATCTCACGAGCACTGGGCTTAGACTAAGCTACTGGTACTTAACCCCAGAAATTTGCTAAGGGTCATGGATGCAAAAACAAATTGACGTAAAAAAGTTCAGAACAGTTGAGGGAAAGATACAGAAACAGACCTTTTGAGTCTGTGCCAGTAGTAAGGAAGATAATGCAGTGTTTTACAGACATACAAGAAGAGCAGTCAGCACACAGCCATGTGTCAGCATGCTTGTGGGGGTAGCTGATGTCAGTTCCAAGTGCTCAGTAAGGAAGTGCAGAGGGAATGAATAGAAGGCAGGGATGGGGGGCAGGCTTCTAAAAAGTGTGGTGGCTCCAACAGTCTGGATTACAGAAAAGACATATGGGGCAAGCTGAAAAGTCAGTGATAGATAGAGAATGGGTTGAGCTTGGCTGCCAGGCAGATAGCTTGTGCCTCGATTAGGAAGCAGTGGGATAGAGGTGATACAGATTTTACCAATTTGGCTGGAAAATTATAGAAGTGTTTGAATACCTATGTAAATGAGGAAATATTATTCACTGATGAAAGCAGCTCAGGAGAGGGCCAGGGCCATCAGTATGGTAACATAAGTCTTTATTCACAGCACAGAAGGCAGAGACAGGTGGATCTCTGAGTGTGAGGCCAGCCTGATCTATATAACAAGTTTCCAGATGTCCAGGGTTAGAAGCTGGGCTACACAGTAGGACTCTGAGAAAGGGATGTGCAAGGAAGTTCCTTTGAGACAATATGAGGACCGAGAAGTCAGATCATCATCCTTGTTACTTGAGTTATTTGGGTCACATCCTGTGCGTTGGTAGTCCTGACAAGCCAAATACATCCATCTATCCTTAATAAACCAGTGGAGGAGACAAACAGTGAAAAGCAGAAAAGGAAGACTTGGTCATTGTGGCCACAGTAGGAAGAGGGATACAGAGACCTGTGGGTCCCTGCAGTCCATCTTTAGGGTATGGATATGAGGTTTTGATTTAAATAGAGGACAAGAGGTATACACAGCATACCTGGTCAAAGTGGGGTCCTACCATCACTGACCCCTCATTTTCTTAGCTCCAGTCTCCACTACAATGTGGACTGACAAATTGTGAGGCCTTTGTGAAATCTCTCCCTAAGTGACAATTGAAATCTGCTAGGAGACAAGCTCCCCTCTGGCTGGCACTCGGCTTCAACCATTTCCTTCCCCTTCTAGGAGATTCCTGGGGAATTCCATTTTCTTGGGGCTCGTAGTTTCAATAGTCTCAGAGCCAGGGGGTGGGAGACAGTGTCTCTAACATCCTCATTGCTGATGATTAGTAATATGCACACCTTTTCTGGTCTTTTCTCCTGTCCATGCAAGCTTGCTTCTTGGACATATTCACTATACATCAGACAGTAGACACTGTGAATCTGCAGTTTGTCCTCAGACAGGGGACACTGTCCACCTGCACTTTGTTCCAATACAGTGGACACTGTCCACCTGCACTTTGTTCCCAGACAGTGGACACTGTCCACCTGCACTTTGTTCCCAGACGGTGGACACTGTCCACCTGCACTTTGTTCCCAGATGGTGGACACTGTCCACCTGCACTTTGTTCCCAGACAGTGGACACTGTCCACCTGTACTTTGTTTCTCAGCAGTGGACACCATCCACCTGCACATTGTTTCTCAGCAGTGGACACTGTCCACCTGTGTTTTGTTGTATGCCTGCTGACAGCAGACTACTCTTATTAATCCAAGCCATTATTGCTGCTGTACCATCTTCTCAAAGATGCCTGTGTTTTATTAAGTTTCCCAGAAAGAATTTTGTTAGAACTGAAAGCATGTTTTTACAGTTGTGTCTAAAATAGATAATTCTCTTTCCAAAAGCTTAATGTAACTTTGTCCCTGAAATGGGAAACAATAAAAGTCAATGTCACCTTGAAGGCTGTTAAGAGGATCATATGATTGAAGTAGCTGAAATGTGAGAGCAAAACAGTGTGTGATGTGTCATTCATTTGTCATTGTCCTGTGCGACTTGATACACCATAGCAAGCTTGCAGGCCATGTTCCATAGTGATGGAGAATTCAGAAAAGATGTATTGGTATAGGTTTTCAGGGTGTTAAAACATAAGAAACGGTGGGTGTGGCTTTTATAGTCATTGTTGTTCTTCTCATGGTGTGTTCAAAGCATGTGCATGTTTATGAGTGTGTGCATTAACATGTGTGTGTGTGTGTGTGTGTGCCCATGGAAACCAGAGGTTACTCTTGGATGTCAGTCCTCAGGTGCCATCCACATTGTCTTTTGAGAAGGAATATCTCACTGGTGATGTCTGACTCATCTGTACTGTGTCTCCTTCCCCAGAGCAGGAATTGTAGCAAACCACCACAGTCAGCTTTTCATGCAGCATCTGGACTTGAACTCAGGCCCCCTTGCTTGCATGGTAAACACTTTGACTGAACCATCTCCACAATCTCTCAGATTTTAATTTGGGGTTGATGTCAAATAATTAGGGATTTTCATTTTATCTGAAATTAATATAGATTATCTTCTCCACTTCTGTGTGACAAAGTAAAAAGAGAAAAAGGAAACTGAGGCTGGCTAGTCCTCCCTTTCCCTGGTGCTGGTGTTGTCTGTGTGTGGTAATAGGCACTTTTTTTTTCACTCCATGTGTCAGTCTGCCCGTATCAAGGCTCAGGAGGAAACACTCCTACAATCCACATTTACTCTGGCACCATTGTGATAGATTGCTCCTGACTCCCTTAGCCTCACTCCAGTTCATCTTGTAGAACACATTTTTAAGCTACTTTGGAGAAAAAAAATAGTTTGAGAAGGCTTCACACAGATAGTTCATTTTCCCTCTCAATGACTGTTTCACATCATTTAGACCAAAAGGTCAGATGGGCCAAGGAAATGGAAGTGGGACAGGGTAAGCAGTAAATGCCCTTCTCAGAAGTGTTCTACACCATTCAGAGACTAGAGCCAATCTCTAGTTTATTGAGAACATATATGCTGGAAATTCTGTTAAGCACTGCACAGTCATGATTTTTATTATCTTTTTAGCAAGCTGAAATGCCGCTGTAATCCACTCAGAGATGAAACAAACAGAGTCTGATATTTAAATATATGTCTTTGCATATATTTATCTGCCAGTTCCAAAACACTAAACGACATCTGTGGTCTGGGGCTCTGATGCAACCAAGTATTTCCAGGTTCGTAGTGTCTTATTTTTTAAAGTTGAAAGGATGACACATAGGAAGTTAAGCAGCAAACAGATTCATTTATTTATTAATTTTTTATTTCATTTATTTATGTGTATGTATGTGGGTGGGTCAAAGGACAGCTTGAAGGAATGTTTTTCCCTACCGCTATGTGAATCCTAGGGATTAAACTCTGGTCATCAGACATGACAGCAAGGGCTTTAGTCACTAAGCCATCTTGCAGGCACAAGCAAAGACTTTTTAAAAATTTATTTACTTTTTATACTTTTTTCCATACAATATATTTTTATTATGTTTATTTTTCTCCTACTCCAGCTCCTTCTGGAACCTCCCCTTCTCCCTACCCACTCAGTTCCTGTTCTCTCTTTCTCTGCATCTAAACCAAAACAAGACAAAAAGAAAAGAGTAAGACTACAAAGACCAAGAGAAACCAAAACAAAATGCCTACAGAGCAAATGGAGTCTGTTTGGGTTTTGTGTTGGCCAACTGCTCCTGGAGTGTGGTAGATTTACCAGTCATACTCTATTGGAAAAAACTAATTTTCTCTTTCCCAGCAGGTGTCAATTGCAAATAACTTCTTGGTTAGGGGTGGAACTTTATGTTTACTTTCCCTTCTTAGTACTGAGATTTTTCTCTGGTGTGAATTGTGGCAAGTCTTTTATTATTATTATTAATTAATTATTTTTTCATGCCCAATCTCAGTTTCCCTCCCTCTCTCTCCACTCCTTCCAGTGTCTCCCCTAAACATCCCCTTTCCCCCTCCCTTCCCATCCACTCCTCCTCCACTTCTCTTTAGAAAAGGGTAGGCCTCCCATGGATATCAGCCAGCCATGGCTTATCAAGTTGCAGTAAGACTAGGCACCTCTTCTCCAATTAAGGATGAATGAGACGACCTAGTAGGAGGGAAGGGTCCCCAAAGCAGATGACGGAGTCAGAAACAGATCCTACTCCCACTGGTAGGAGTTCTGTAAGAAGACCAAGCTACACAAATGTAATATATGTCCAGGGGGCCTAGGCCAGTCCCATGCAGGCTCTCTGGTTGATGGTGTAGCCTCTGTGAGCCCCTATCAGCCCAAGTTAGTTGATTCTGTAGGTTTTCCCATGATGTCCTTAACCCCTCTGGCTCCTCCAGTTCTTGTCCTTCCCTCCTCCACAAGATTCCCTGAGTTCTGCCCTAAAGTTTGGATTAGGGTCTCTGCCTTTGTTTCCATCAGTTACTGGGTGAATTCTTTCTGATGAAAATTGTGCTAGGAAACAATCTATGAGTACAGCAGAATATCATTAGGAATAATTCCATTGACTTTAAAAACAAATTCAGTCATATTTGCTTTTATCCTAGGTCTCTGGGCTGTACAGCTCTGGATCCTGGCCTTCTAGGCAATGAGGGGCAGGTTCCTTCTCATGGTATGGGTCTCAAGTTAGACTAGTCATTGGTTGGCCACTCCCATAATTTCTGCATCTCATTTACCCAAGCATATTTTGTAGGCAGAGAAAATTGTAGGCCAAAGCTTATGTTTCTGGGTTGCAGTCCAAATCCCTCTAGTGGAGTCTTCCCTGGCTACAGGAGATGGCCAGTTCAGGTTCTATATCTTCCATTTCTAGGAGTCTTAGCTAGGGTCATCCTCATAGATTCCTGGGAGTTTCCATTGTTCCGGGTTTCTAGCTGATCCTAGAGACACCCCTGATTCTAGTTGTCTCTCTCAGTACTCTCCTGCCATCTTCCCCACACCTAATCCCTCCTGTTCCCATGCCCAACTCCCATCCACACCCCTTCCTCCCTCACCTGTGATATCTGTTCTATTTTCCCTTCACAGTTAGATTTATGTATTGCACCCAACCCCTTGAGCCCTCCTTGTTACTTATCTTCTTTGGGTCTATGGATTTTAGCATGTTTATCTTTATTTTACAGCTAATATCCACTTATAAATGAGTATATATCATATTTGTTTTTCTGGATCTAGGTAACCTCACTAAGGATGATCTTTTCTAGTTCCATCTATTTGGAGGCAAATTTTATGATGTTATTGTTTTTAAGAGCTGAGTAATACTCCATTGTGTAAATGTACCACATTTTCTTTATCCATTCTTCAGTTGAAGGACATCTAGATTATTTCTAGTTTCTGGCTATTATGAATAAAGCTGCTATGAGCATAGGCAGATGATGATGATTGCTTTTCTCTTCTCTTCCAGTATTGTGTAGAGTACCTTCTAGTTCAATGAATGATACTCAGTGAAGCTTCTAGGTTTGTACCAGGTTGAGTTCTCTGTGTTCAATCATATAAGTAATGTCTTCAGCAATAAAGCCTTCACATTAAGTTATGGAGAGTAACAAATAGCATTGGCAATAGCCTGTGATGTTTGAAGGAGTGGCCTATGGGACACCTTCAGCCAACAGCACAAAAAGATATGACATATTCCAGGCACTAAAAGTTGTACTTAGTAGTACAAGATATCTCCATTTAAACTACTTTCATGTAAGTTATTTAGAGAGTTTCTGTAGTAGTAAGCTTCATGATTTCCAAAGGCCTTTAGTGTTGGCTGTCTTTCCCAGTCTCTCCTCAACCCTGCACTTCTTTTCCCCTCTCCATTTAGTCCTCTTATTCTAGTTTCCTCTTTATTTCCTTATAATGCCATATTCTATTTTTCTGTCCTCGGTGGATTCCCTCTTACCCCCGGTCCCTTTCTAGCTACCTACCATCTGTGGTTATTCAAGCTGAAACACATATATCTTGATCTTAAAACATAACATCTATATATAAGAGAAAACACACTTCATTTGGCCTTTTGAGTGTGGGTTACCTCATTCAGGATGAAATTTATTTCTAGCTCCATCAGCCTGTAAATTTTATAATTTCCTGTCTCTTAACAGCCGAATAATATGCTATTGTGTAAATCTATCATTCCACTTTCACTCTTCACTAATCAGTTGATGGATATTTAGGCTGTTTGCAATTTCTGAATCTTAGGAATAGAGAGAGCAGCAACTAACATGGAAGAACAACTGTCTCTGGAGTGGGATGCAGAGTTCTTTAGGTATATGCCCAAGAGTGGTACAGCTGGATCTTGTGGTAGATTGATTTTCAGCCTTATGCAGAACCTCCACACCAATTCTCACAGTGGCTGAATGCTTTGGCACTCTCAGTACCAGTGTTCCTTTTCCCTATATCCTCATCAGCATTTGCTAACTTTATTTTTAGTGATCGTGGCCTTTCTGACTGGGGAAAGATAAACTCTAAAAGTAATTTCAATTTGCATTTTCCTGATGGCTAAGGGTGTTGAACATCTCCTTATATGTTTTTCAGTCATTTGTGTTTCATTTATTGAGAATTTTCTGTTTAGTTTCATACCACACTTCTTAAAATTGACTTTTTTCCTTTTGATCTTCAGTTACTTTTTAAAGCTTCTTATATACACTCTGCACTAATTCTTTATTAGATGTGCAATTGATATAGATGTTTCCTATTCTGCAGGCTGCCATATTGTTCAGGTGATTGTATTCTTTGCTGTGCACAAGATTTCTAGCTTCATGAGGTTTCATTTATTAGTTGTTGGTCTTAATGCTTATTCTTTTGGTGTCCTGATCAGAATGTCCCATGTGCATCAACAGGTTCAAGCCTATTTCCTACTTTCTCTTGTATCAGATTAAAGTTACCTGTTTTTGTGTTAAGGTTCTTGAACCACTTGGACTTGAGATTTTTTTCAGGGTGATAGATATGTATCTACTTGCATTCTTCTATACAAAGCTATCCATCCAGTTTGACTAGCACCATTTGTTAAAGATCCTGATTTTTTCAGTGTATATTTTTTGCTTCTTTGTCAAAAATCAGGGGTCTAGAGATGTGTAGAATTATGTCTGGATCCTCAGTTCTATGCAATTGATTAATGTGTAGCTGATTTTATTATTAGAGCTCTGTAGTACCCTTGAAATCTGAGATGGTGATCTTTGTAGCTCTTCTTTTATTATTCAGGATTGTCTTAGCTATCCTGGGTTTTGTGTTTCCATATGAGGTCAAAGTTTCTACTTTATATATTTGTTTTGTTTTGTTTTGGTTCCTTTTTTTCATTTTCTGTGAAGAACTGTGTTGAATTTTTAGTGGAGATTGCATTGAATCTGTAGCTTGCTATTGGTGGGATGGCCATTTTCACAATCCTACTGATCCATCTTCTGATGAAAATTTCTTTCTTCACTGTCTTGTAGTTTTTATTATACAAGCCTTTTACTTGCTTAATTGGAGTTACCCTAAAATATTTTTGAGTCTATTCTGAAAGGTTATGTTTTTCTGATTTATTTCCCAGTATGTTTGTCATTGTATATAAGGATATTACTAAAGATTTTGGGTTAATTTTGTGGCCTGCCACTTTGCTAACAGTTTTATCAGCTGCAGAATTTCTGCATGGAGGCTTTAGAGTCTTAAATGAATAAAATTGTATCATCTGCAAATAAAGATGCTTTGACTGCTTCTTTTTCTATTCGTCTTTTCTTGATCTCCTTCAGCTGCTTTATTCCTCTAGCTAGAACTTCAAGTCCTGTGTTAATTGCTATGGAGAGAGTGGGCAACCATTTCTTGTTCCTGATTTTGGTGAAAATGTTTTGAGGTTTTTTTTTCTTTGTTTTTTTTCCCATGTAAGACTGGAAGATCTCTTTTCCATTCCTTTTACCCTGTTAATAAGGCTACCTCTGAGGTTTCGTTTGACATTCTGACTTTTCATTTTCATTGCAGTTTCTTTTTTAAATGGTTCTATTTCTTTGTTAAATTCTATTTTCATGTCTTAAATTCTTTTTATACTATTCCATTTAACTGTGTTTTACAGTCTTCATTAAGGCATTTATTCATATCTTCTTTAAGGTATTTAAACATATAACTAATTGCTAATTTAAATTCCTTGTACCATGCTTCAAGTAAATTGTTTTTCTCAGCACCTATGACAATAAGGCTTCTGATTACACACTTTTGTGTTTTTTTATGCCAGTATCTAGGCATCTGGGTTTTTGACATTTGAAGTGTTTCTTGGCATTCATGATCTCATCTTTTTTGGGTGAGTGCTCTGTTCTTTGGATTCTGTTGCCCACTGTCTTAGTTAGAGTTCCTACTGCTATCATGAAATACCATGACCAGAAGCAAGTTGGGGAGAAGAGGGTTTATTCGGCTTATGCTTCAATATCAGTGTGTATCATTGAAGGAAGTCGGGACAGAAACTCAAATAGGACTGGAACCTGGAAACAGGAGCTGACACAGGAGCCATGGGAGGGGAGATGTTTACTGGCTTTATCTACATGTCTTATACAATCTGCTTTCTTATGGAACCCAGGACCATCAACATAGGAGTGGTATCACCCTCATTGTTTACCAAGAAGCAGATCCCCTAGAAAATGGATTTTGGTTGAGAGGAAGGCCTCCTGGAGACAGGTTGCAGCAGATCTAAAAATAGTCTCTGGAGAGACTGGAATAGAGGGCAGGCAGAAAGGGGCAAAATAAATGTCACCTACCTGATTCCCAGTTTAGTAAGGTCACAAGTAGAGACTGGTTCTGCTTATCAGCAGGAGTCACAAAGAAATGAAGATGGCTTAGAAGTAAATACAGAGGCAGCAGAAAAACTATTGATTCTTCACTGTTTTTTTAATTTATTTTTTAAAATATTTTTCCTTTTATTGAAAATGGATTATTTTCTCATGTAATATATAAGTTTTCCTTCCTGCAGAATGGCTACCCACCACCCCCACATTTCCCCATAGTACTCTTAAGTGGCAGCAGCATGAAATATTAGATAGAAAGATTTAGAGTGTGAAGATAAACAGATAGAAAATACAAGATAGCCTCTAGAGGGCCTGGAAACCTATTCCAATGGGCCCCCAACTGTCTCTGCCTTAAGGTATTTATAGATATGCCAAGGGGTAGAGCAAAAGACCTCTCCTCAGCACAGCCAAGTGCAGACCATCTCAGACACCTGCACTCAGTACTATAGTCCAATCATCCTCTCTATTCAGACCTGCCAGGTAAAGCCACTAGGAAAGCTGAAAATGGGCTCCCACACCTTCCCTCTACTTCTCCCAGTTCTTCCCATCTAGATCTACTCCCTTTCTGTCTTTCATTAGAAGAGGTTTCTAAGAGATAACAACCAAACATAACAAAATAAAATATAATAAAATAAAACAAAGGCCATCACATCAGTGTTGGACAAGACAAACCAACAGAAGGAAAAGAACCCAAGAGAAGACACGAGAATCAGAGACCCACTCATTCATACACTGGGTATTCCCATAAATACACTAAACTGAAAGTCATATATATATTCAGAGAACTTGGTGCGGACTGTGCAGGCCATGTACTTGCTGCTTATGTCTCTATGAGTTCATATAAGCTTTGCTAGGTTGATTTAGAGGTCCTTGTTCTTCTGGTGTCCTTCATGCCCTCCGGCTCTCTGTGGGGGTTCCCTGAGCCCTGGGGTGAGGAATTTGATAGAGATATCCCATTTAGTGCTGAATGTTGCAAGGTCTCCCTCCCTCTCTCTCTCTCTCTCTCTCTCTCTCTCTCTCTCTGTGTGTGTGTGTGTGTGTGTGTGTGTGTGTGTAATGTATGGTTATCAGTCTCTGTATTTGTTTACATCTGCTGGAGGAGGAAGTTTCTCTGATAATGGTTGAATAAGGCACCAATCTATTACTATAGCAGAATGTCATTAGGAGTCATTTTATCACTACTTTTATTCTTTTTTTAATTAGGGAATGTTTTGGTTTATTCTGTCTCAGGGTTGTCTAGTCTCTGGTTCTTAGCCACTCAGGAAATGTCCAGTGTGAGATTCATCATGTAGAATAGGCCTCAAATCAAATCAGACATTGGTTGGTTACTCCCACAAGCTTTGTACCACTATTACCCTAGCTTATTTTTTCAGGCAGGAAAGCATTGTAAATTGCATGGTTTGTGACTGGCTGGGTGTTTCTGTTTCTGTTTTGGTAGCCTGAAGAGTACCTCCCAATACCAAAAATACTAAAACATAGGAGTGAAATGTAACTCACAATATAAAAGATAAAAACCACATGTTTATATCATTAGATTCAGAAAAGGCCTTTGACAAAATTCTACAACCCTTCATGATAAAAGACCTGGAGAGATTAAGTATACAAAGAACATACCTCAATATAATAAAGGTAATTTACACCAAGCCTGTAGCCAACATCATATTAAATGGAGAGAAATTCAAAGCAATTCCACCAAAATCAGGAGCAAGACATCGTTATACACTTTCTCTCTACATATTTATGTGGTACTTGAAGTCTTAACTAGAACAATGGGATAACTGAAGGAGATCAAGGAGATACAAACTGAAAAGGAAGAAATCAAAGTATCTTTATTGACAGGTGATATGATATTACACATCAGTGACCCAAAAAATTCTACCAGGAAATTCTTACCACTGACAAACACTTTTAGCAATATCTGGATATAAAATTAACTCACAAAATCAGTAGCCAACCTCATTACAAAAGACAAGTGGAGTGAAAAAGAAATCATGGAAACAACACCTTCTACAACAGCCTCAAATAATAAAAAATACTTTGGAGTAACACTAATGAAGTAAGTGAAAGAGATTTGTATGATTAAAAACTTTAAGTTTTTAGAAAGAAATTGAAGAAGACATCAAAGGATGCAAAGATCTCCCATGCTCATGGATTGACAGAATTAACATAGTAAAAATGACTGTTTGGGAGGCATCGAGGCTGTGGGACCAGGACTTGTCCTTAGTGCATGAGCTGGCTGTTTGGAACCTTGAGCTTACACGGGACACTTTGCTCAGCATGGAAGGAGGGGACTGGACCTGCCTGTACTGAATCCATCAGGTTTAAATGAATCCCCAGGGGAGTCTTGGCCCTGGAGGAGATGGGAATGTAGGGGGATGGGATGGGGGGGGAAGGTGGGGGTAGGGGCGGGAAGGGGGAGGACAGGAGAACCCATGGCTGATGTATAAAAAATTTTAAAAAAATGGAAAAAAATGACCATCTTATCAGATATAAAAGCAATGCCCATATCATCAAAATTCTTTATAGACCTTTAAAGAACAATACTCAACTTCATATGGAAAAACAAAAACCCCAAGATAGCTAAAACAATCCTGTACAATAAAAAACCTTCTGGGTGTATCAACATGCCCAATTTCAAGCTGTAGTACACAGCAATAGTAATAAAAACCATATGGTACTAGTAAAAGAGACATGTTGATCAATGGAATTGAATTGAAGATCCAGACATAAATCTTCCCACTGGAGATAAGACAGGGTCTTTAGCAAATGGTCCTGACCAAACTGGATGGCCACATGTAGAATAATGCAAATAGATCCATATTTATCACACTGCACAAAACTTAGCTCCAAATGGATCAAAGATGTCAGTATAAAACCAGATACACTGAACCTGATAGAAGATTAAGTGTGAGATAACTTTGAACTCATTGGTACAGAAGATTTTCTGAACAGAACATCATTAGCACTGCTATTAAGATCAATAATTAATAAGTTGGACCTTATAAAACTGAAAAACTGGAGTTGGGGATTTAGCTCAGTGGTAGAGTGCTTGCCTAGCAAGCACAAGGCCCTGGGGTCAATCCTTAGCTCAAAAAAAAAAAAAAAAAAAATCTGAAAAACTCCCTTAAGGTTAAAGGACACTGTCATTTGGACAAAGCAGCAGCCTATAGAATGTGAAAAGACCTTTACCAATTCTGCATCTGATAGAGCACTAATATCCAAAATATATATAAAAAAAAGCTCAAGAAATTAGATATAAAAAAGCCCATAATCCAATTACAAATGAGGTATAGATATAAACAGAGAATTCTCACTATAGGAAACTCAAATGAGAAACAATTAAAAATGTGCTCAGTATCTTTAGCCATAAGGGAAGTGCAAATTAAGACCACTTTGAGATTCCATCTTACATCTGTCAGAATGGCTAAGATAAATAACACAAGTGACAGCTCATGTTGGCAAGGATGTGGAATAAGGGGAACACTCCTCCATTGCTGGTGGGACTGCAAACTTGTACAGCCACTATGGAAATAATGTGGCAGTTCCTCAGAAAGATGGGAATATATTCACCTCAAGTTCTAGCTATACCACTCTTGGTCATATACCTAAATGATACTTCATTTTCCTGCAAAGACACCTGCTTGACCATGTTTATTGCTGCTAAAAAGCAATCCATAATATATGGAAAAATACATAATATCCAGAAACTGGAAACAACTTAGATGTCCCTCAACAGAAGAATGGATTAATAAACTGTGGTACATTTACATAATAGTGTATTATTCAGCCATTAAAAGAATGATATCATGAAATTTCCAGACAAATAAACAGAACTAGAAAATAATCTCCATGAGCGAGGTAATCAACATACAGAAAGATGAATATGGTATGGATTATATTATATATGAACATTAGCTGTTAATCAAATGATAACCAAGTTACCATCTTTAGATCCAGAGAGGTTAGATCCTAGGGGAAGGGACTATGGGGACACATGGATGTCCCTGGGAAGAGAACATAGAATAGATGTTATGGGTGTTCAGGGTATAGGGGGGCAACAGCTATGGGAAGATCAGGTCGGGGGGAGAGAGAGTTGAAGGAGGGGATGGGGAGAGAGACAACTAGAATGGAGGAGCATCTGAAGAGTGGTATGAAAATCGAGTCTAGTGGAAACTTCCCAAAATATAGGAAGTCAACACTAATGAAATCTCCAAATATGGGGGAGATGTAGCCTGAATTAGCCATTTCTTGTCACCATATGAAGTTTCTAGTACCAGGATGGGGTTACATGTAATTGAGTTCTTCACCAAAGGGATCCCATGGAAATGTGCCCCACACCCAGGCTGTTGCCAAGACAGTAGATTGCTCTCTGACAGAAAGGCTCCATTGTTGAAGATAATACCCACACAATTTGTTTTGCCTGAATGTCCTTATGTGTACCACCTATGTGCCTAGTGTCTTTGTAATCTGGAAGAGGGCATCAGGTCCTCTGGAAAGGGTTGTGAGCCACTATATAGATGCTGGGAACCAAACTTGTGTCCTCTGAAAGATCATAAAGTATTCTTAAATGTGGAGCCATTTCTCTATCTCAGCAAACTTTTTATTAAAAGCAAAGTGAAACTACAAGTTTTGGATATACTCTTGAGAGAGTCATCAAGCTGGCTGAGTTAGAGTCTTCTTAAGGGTCCAGTTCATGCTTTGGTATCCATTTCATGGACTCTAAAAGGAGGATCTGCTTACTAAGGAGGGTACTGCATGTGGATCATGGTTTTGATTGACAGGCTTGAATTGTGTAAGCCTTTGTTTATTGTGCATATCCCTTCCCGTGATTCATCTGATTTAAAACACATACCTAATTATTCATAGGCATAAGATAATGAATAGGACAGTGCTCCTGAAAATTAGTGGACACAATTTATCTTACTGTGCGTGTATTCAAAACTAGTCTATGTAAGATCAGCTTTCTCATTCCCATACCTTGATAAGTTGGGAAATATATTTGAAAAGAAACCATCTACAGAAGGGTAAATGGGGAGTTGCTGATGATTATTAGATGCTGAGAAATGTATTCTGTGCATTTTTATGCAGATAGACGTTCAAGTTGCTAAGAATGTTATTAAGAGAGGAATGTGTATGCATTGCCCAGGCAGGTGAGGGTCTTAGATGTTGTCTTATTTCCTTTAGCTGTTGCAGTAATAAAATACTAAGAAGAAAACAAATTAAGGGGAAGGGGGCTTATTTGGCATTCAGGTCAAGGTTACACACATCATGGCTAGGGAGTCATAACATCAGGATCTTGAGAAAGCTGATAATAATATCACAGCCACAAACTGGAAGAAAGACGAGTAAGGAGTAAGGAATGAATTATTGCACCTCACTTCTTTTACACACACACATACAGAGAAGTGGGGGATGTAAGACAGGCCTAGGGAAATGGTACTGTCCACAGTAGACAGTAGACAGATCTTTCACATTAATTATCATGATTAACATCATCCCTCACAGAAATTCTCAGAGATCCACTTCCCAGGTGATTCTGGATTGCATCAAGTTGATAATTAACATCAACTATGACAGTTGTCAAGTGTATTGTTAGAAAAAGATTATGTATTGCCCAAACCAAGTGGAGTCCTGGATTGCTAAGCCATTCCTTATGTTTTCTGCTTCAGATTCTTGGTACCCCTTCTACCTAAAGCCAGAATCAAGGAAGATTTCAAGCTTTTCCTTTGTCATATAAAGGAACGTCTGTTTCCTTGGATGTTGAATTCACAGGAAGACATGGATATCTAGTCAGATACTGGGTGTTCAATTTCCAGTGTAAAGTTAACCATTGTTAACCCAGCCCTTATCATATAAGCCCAACTAATAAATCCCATTTGTAATATATACTCATTTTATCATTTCTGAATAACCACAGAGTTCTTTGTTTCTCATTGATGATTTTTTATAGTTTTAGAGACAAGTGGGAAAAACCTTGGCTAGTTGATGATACCAATGCATGTGATGATAGAAATCAAACAGCAATAGGAAGACTATTATACATTCTGGTGGAGAGGAATACTCTACTACTTTGTCAGACAGACTTGTGCTATGATGTAATCCAAGGCACAACTTGACTAAATGGTAACTAAATTCATACTTAATACAGTTAGATGCAGTGAACTGTACATAGCTTACACAGTCCAGCGATCATTCCTCCTGAAAATGTGGTGACATATCAGTGCTTAATATGCAGTAGGGAGTCACAGAAAGATGAGAATTTCAGTTCTAAAAGTTGGCTACAGGTCCAAGGAGATGGCTCAGTGGTGAATTATTTACTGAGCAAACTTGAGGAACCTAAGTTTGGATATCCAATAGCCATTTAAAGTCAGATTTAGTGGTGCATTTATTTGTAAATCCTAGTAGCCACATTGAAAGATGAGAAAAACAAAAACAAAAACAAAAACAAGAGACATCCTGAACTTCACAGGTCAGTTAGCATATGCATCTGCAAATGAGAAACCCTGTCTCAAACAATCTGAAGGTGCTGACTGCTACTCAAAGTTGTCCTCTGACCTTCACATACATGCTTGACATTTGCACATTCTCACAGATCCAAACATATTTACTCAACATATACAAAAAATTGCAAATATTTCTAGAGGCACAAACTCCTATTTATTTTGGCCTTTAGTATCAAGTTGGTGTGTATTTTACATTATTAATTGTTTGAAATAAAATACCAAACCAGAAATGCTTAGGCATTAATCTGTATTTATATGCTTGAAAATAAGAGAAATTGGCCTGAAGTCAGTGGGTCCATGGAACTTACTCCATTTGGTTAATGAGATTAGTTTGGAAGAAGGGTCCTTTGCCTTTGGAAATGATTAAATCACCAGATCAAATCTGCGTATTTATTTGTTGGAGAATAATGCCATGGGCATGAGCAGATATGTGTTTATTGGGCCCTGAAGGTTATACAATTTTGTGAATTCTCTAAAATAAAAACACCACAAGCGTGCAAAAAATAGAATTAGGTTCATGGAGCTTTAGAAATGACAAAAACTGTGCTAGGAAGAAGATTGCCTTTTCCAAACTGAGAGGCATTTTAAAAGGGAAGGAAGAGATGGGAACTATTTATGCCATACACATTTTTTTAAGAGATCATTTTTTTATTTTCATACTCAGCTGTTCTCAGCATAGGCTGGGGTCTAGATGCAAGCTTAATTGGCATAGAGTAGTGACACCAATCTGAAAATTAGAAGAGATGCTAGGATAAGATCTATCTGCCATGATTAAGCTTCATTATTTGTTTGTGACTTTTCTTGGGGTGATTTGAGCAAGTATCTATTCACTTCAGATGACATCATTGACAGGCCAAATAAATGATTTCACCAAGTCTAGCTTAGCAAACCAGTGAGTTTATTGAGGTTATTCACAAGGTCATGAGTGACTTAAATGCAGGTGCACCACTAAAAATCCAATAAATAGCATGATCAATGACTCATGAAAGCTAAATGAGCTATGTGTTATTAGCACTACTTGTAGGCTGTTAAGCTGGTCACAGTCTTTTCTCTCTAGCAATAGTTGGCTGCTTGTATAACCTTCGATGGGGATTCAAGAATCTTGTAAATTTCAGAGGTTTTTCTGAGACTTACAAGTTGTGTTTACTTCATGAATTTTGGGACTGTCCTTTCTCCCTCAGGAGGGAATGTTTCAACGTGGAGGAAATAAATACATAATATTTTTATATGAAACTCATTGTGGCATTTACTTTCTCATCTGTCAATATCCACTGTGTCTCAATTCCTGGAATTGTTGTGAATAGTCAAACTTCCAGATACCAATATCTTATGTATAAATTGGAATGCACTGTTTTTGTTCCTAGACATGTTCTTTCATACATCTTTGAGAGAAGGGTATAGGACCATACATAGTCAAGGCTGGCATCAAACTTATTTTGTTGAGGATGACCTGGAACTTTCAATGATTCTTCTGCCTCCATTTCTTTAGTGATAGAATTACTAAATTCCACACCCAGTTTATATAGTACTGGGGATGGAAATTGAAGTTTTTGTGTAATTAGCCAGCACTCTTCAAGCTAAGTCACATTCTTAGTCCCATTCCTCATAGTTTCAAGGGGTACAGCAAATTCATTTTCTAATACATTTGTGGCTTCCATATTTACAGATAGATTGATAGATAGATAGATAGATAGATAGATAGATATGGTAGAAAGATGTATGTATGTATGTATGTTCATAGAACTAGCATGGAGGCATGGAGCAGAAGATATCTTAAAAAAGGGAAGGAAGTGTCTTAACAAAAAACAACAAACATATTCACCTAATAAAATTATAGGGCAACACTATTCTTTCTCATCTCTTACCTACAAAGGACATTTTATCAAGAAATGGAAAATGGGTTCATTTTTCCTCATAATTTCTCTATAATAAAGACTTCCAGGTATGCTTGGACAGACAGAAATGTGTTAGCAGGAATAGGGCATGGTGTTGGTAATGCAAATATGAAAGATGTTCTCACCATTTCTATGATTTTACAAAGGGAATGGAGCAAGTCTTGAAGTTTGCTTTACCATCAACAGATTGGACAGAAATTGGACAGAAATTTGAGAATACAGGACTGAGGAAAAGGCTGAGTAAATTTCTTACAGTGATAGCATCAGGATCTAAGTTCAAATACCCAGAACCCATGTAAAAGTCAAGCATGTCTGTGTGTCTCTGTAACTCCAATGCTCTGAAGCATGGCTTGTTGGTTTTCCAGTATAGCCCATCAAATTGTTGTATTCTCAGATTCACAGAATTCTTCAAATCCTAGCTATGTGATCATAGAAACACATCTAAATCCTTGGTCTAATGATTCCTAACCTTTTTGTTCTAATTTCACTCTGGGCCATTGATGTAAATAGCCAGTTGACAAAGGCCTCTGTACCAATAACACTGCCATAACTCCTCCATTGTCAACACAGAAGCATGCACACACATAAGCATGCTGCACATATAGGATTAATCCTAAGATGATTTTGAATGTCAACCTCTACTCTTTTCACCTCAAAACATTTGTCAAAGAGCGTACTAAACACAAAGGTCAACACCAATGAAATAAAGCAAGTTAGAAATGAACTGGTGATAATTTGGAATTATAACTGAACTGTAAAGTAAGGTATAGACATTAATACTTGTAAATAAACTCCATGTAGATATCCACACCTCTGACCATCTGAATTTTCAGATTAGCTGTAATTCATGTTGGTTTAACAAGGCTCATTTGTTTGAAATCCTATTATCACAGGACCAAAATTTCAACAGGTTTCCTTTGTAAGCACTGACTGTTTTCTGTTACCCCAATCTCGCCCCCATGTTAAAGTTCAGGGACCATATTTTTTTGTAAACAAATAGTTCTCTTTCTCTGTCTCTTATCTGCCTGCCAAGAAACTGGAAATCTACTGAAGCTTGCCCAACTGGGTAACTCCCTCATACTGAAATGTATGAAGTGCCCACTAGCGAGACCCTGGGCCTGTTACTGCAATCTCAGCTAGGAGGGGATAACATATTGGCATGGATTGCACTCTAATCAGACTTTCTCCTGTTCATGTGAGCTCTATTCATGCTTGCTCAGTAATTTAATGTTTTTTAATAGGCAAAGGTTGGCTCAGAGTCTTTGTTTATGTATATGTCTATTTGGGTTGTTTGTGGCCTTAATGCATTTAATACAATAGAACCTATGGGTATTTTTTAACCATATTTTTACTACTATTTCATGTCTCTGACCGGGAATCATCATGACCCTTCTGTATCTCTGATGCTGTCAATTTTCATCATCTCTTTTCCTCAGTGCTCACTGAAAACTTTTTCAGCTCCAGTTAGGAAGAAAGCTTACTGATGAAGTTATTCCAATTGGGTTTATATTCTAAACCCAATTCATGGGTCACTTTCCTCATGCTGTGACAAATACATGTGATAAAAGCAGATATAGAAGAAGACTTTATTTTGGCTCACACTTTGAGAGCATAGTCTATCATGTTTAAGAAGGTATGATGGCAGGGGCTTTAGGAAGCTTCTGGTATTGTATATGAAATCAAGAACAGAAAGACAAATGCTGGTGCTCTGCTCAATTTCTCCTTTTTACTCAGTTCCAGATCCTAACCCATGGGATGCTGCTATCCACATTTAAGATGGCCTTTCAGTTACACCTTTCTGAAGACACTCCCATAGGTATACCCAGAGATGTGATTTCATGTTATGAAGCATGCAATTAGGCAGTCAGGCATGGTGCTGCAGCAGTAGCTCAGAATTCATATCTTGAGGCACACCCATGGAACAAAGAAAGACACTGAGAGTCTTCTAAAATCTGAAAGCATGTCAGTGGTAACATACCTCCTCTAACTAGACCACACCTCCTAATCCTTCTAGACAGTTCTACCAACTTCCACATATTCAAGTGTATGAGCTATGGGAGGCATTTTCATTCAAACCAGGCAGCCTCAAACTCCCAATACTCCTGCCTCTGGCTCTGAGTTCTGGATTATAAATGTGTGCTACCATGTCTGTTTTGTGTCAGGTTACTACATGCTTTAATACTGTTAGGTAATTGTTGAGGTTTGTAAACATTTTTGAAAATAAACTACTGCTTTTTGTCCTGATAGTTTTTATTACATTTATTTATTTACTCCTCTCTCTCTCTCTCTCTCTCTCTCTCTCTCTCTCCCTCTCCCTCTCTCTCTCTCTCTCTCTCTCTCTCTCTCTCTCTCTCTCTGTGTGTGTGTGTGTGTGTGTGTGTGTGTGTGTGTGTGTGTGTGTAGTTGGAGTTTTCCTGCCTGGCCCACAGTCAGGACAAATCTCTCACACCCGCCAGGCCCACAGACGCTCAGACTAGCAGTTATAGTTACAACTTAGTATATATACATATATAATATCTTAGATAGAATATAGAATAGATTAAGCATTAGAATCAGGTTCTTTAGGATAGGACACCTTTTGGAATGATCTTTGTAACATGTCACCTACCCACACTCTAGACTTCCCTGGATTTTAGTATGTGTTTTTTGCTTGATATTGTTTGCATTTATTGTAATTCCAACTTATCTAGGTCATTATCCCTCATTACTCCAGGACAATATTTGATAACCATTTCTTTGTATATAGTCTTGTATTAGGTTAGAACTTTCTTATTTAGACAAAAGGGGGAGATGTAGTGGGTAGCCATTCCAGCATTGGCCTGGAAGTTCCAACCCCCATTGAGGCTTTGGTTGGTCATGCCCACAAGGCAGGGTGGAGGGAGGAAGAGGCTGAAGACCCAGGATCGAGAGGAGAGGTCTCACTTGGTTCTGGGACCCTGGATGCTGGAGGTAGACCAAGCATAGTTCTCCAGAGAACACCGCCAGACTGTGCCATACCTTTGCCAGACTCTACAACCTATGCCTTCATTTGTAAGTTACCCCACAAAATAAACCTCCCTTTTAACTATGTGGAGTGGCCTTAATAATTTCACCAATATGTGTGTGTGTATGTGTGTGTGTGTGTGTGTGTATGTATGTCCTTAGCTAATATATGGAAATCAGAGGACAACTTTTGCTTGTAGATTTCTCCGTCCACTATATGGATCCTAGGAATCAAGCTCAGGTAGTCAGGCTTTGTGGCAAGTGCCTACTAAGACATCTATCTTACTGTCCCCAAGAAGGTTTTCTTCATTTGAAGCAGTATTCATTCATTGAGATTGACTTAACTCTTCCATTTTTCTTTTAACTAGTATTAGCAACAAATTTAGTGATTTTTGCCACATGAATATTTTTTGTTTAAATTAATTAGCTGTAAGCCAGATGGTGGTGGCCCCCTCCTTTAATCCCAGCACTCAGGAGGCAGAGGCAGGCAGATCTCTGTGAGTTCCAGGCCAGCCTGTTCTACAGAGAGCAGGTTCCAGGACCATGAAGGCTATTCAGAGAAACCCCATCTCAAAAAAACAAAACAAAAAGATTAATTACTCATGTTCTTTTTTCCAGTATTTTAAGGTATTATTTAAAATTCCATACATCTATATAATGTATTTTGTCCACATTAACCTTTTTTTCTTATTCCCTTCCCATTTCCACTGAACTTGTTCTTTTGTTCAGAGTCTCTTCCTATTTCCAGGTCTGTTTTTGTGATCCATTGAGTTTAATTATAGCTACTTGTGTGAGATGACTTACTGAAACATGAGCATCTTAGCACTGACTGCACCACTGAAGAAATTACTCTCTTTTCCCCAACATCCATTAACTGGCATCAGATCCTGCGAGAGGGGAATTTTTCTAAGACAGTATCGTACTATGTATTCCAGACCAGCTTCTGCTTTTGCAGTCTTCTTGCCTTGGTTTCCTGGCATGAATGAATGCATGTGTAATGCACTTGGCTTTAACTTATTTCTAGTGGAAATACTTCATTATATGCACTTATGCATTTGAAATAACATTCAATACACACACACACACACACACACACACACAAACACACACACTGTGGATATTTGGTACCTCCATCAATTTAAACATTTATCATTCCATTATACTGGGAATATTTCAAATCATCTGTACATGCCATTTTGAAATACATAATTAAATATTGTCCCCTGTAGGTCTCTGAAGTGGCTCTTTCCTAACTGTACCCTTTTCCTGTTACCCATGTGTTTTTCATCCCTCTGCCCCACTTCTCAGCCTCTAGTAACCACCATTCCATAATATATTTTTCTAAGTTTACTTTTGAAATGGATTTCTTATAGAAATTGGAATTTGGTATTGTTTTAAAACACTTTGAGGATTTCTTTTAATTAGGACCTTCATTAGACTTAATAGACTTTATTTGGCCAGTACTGATATGACCCCTCTCCCAGACATGTTCAAGCCTTAATCTCTAATGCTTTTAAAGGGCCTTTGTAGAAAAGGTTCTATTTTAGAGATGATTATTCTAGATTTTATACGTTTGTCCACACTAAACCATGAGTACCTAACAATGAAAAAGGAAATATGTGTATTGTTTGAAACAGACTCAGTATGCTGCAGCTGGCCTTCTTGGTTAGAAGGGCCTGTGAACCAACAAAGTGAGCCACATCCAAGACCCAGAAAGGATAAGGAAGCAGACCTACCTATGGGGTGGAATCACGGTCCTACAGATGCTTTGCTTTTATCTCAGTGAGACTGTCAGAGATGTCAGATCTGCAGAACCCTAAGATAAAATGCTACTTCTGGTGACTTTGTGCTAATTTTTTTTTCTGTAGCATAAGAAATGCAGATCCTCATATCTCACAATGAAACCCAACCTGGCTCTTCTTCAGTAGACGTAGTATTTTATTCACTAACCTGGCTTTGGCTTTTATTTATTTTACACTAATGCATTCTCATTACCATTTTAATTGTTATTTGTTTCATGCATATTCATTATTTTCTATGAAGAAAAGTTAGGGACTCTGCACTGGTTGCTATTCTTCACCAGCCTCATCTATAGCTAAATTAAAATTTTCCCTGTGTGTTTTTAAGTGTTATATACTGCTGAAATGAGTGGAAGAAAAAGAAGAGAATAAAGCTGAGCATGGTAGTTCTTTTCCGTAATAGCAGCCTATGGAAGGTGGAGACAAGAGAATCAGGAGTTGAAGAGGTCTAGATTAAAAGTGAGTCTCCCCACTTCAAATGATAATTAAGAAATATCCTTCACAGGTATAACCAGCCACTTCGGTTTTAGGTAATTTCAGATGTAGTCAAGTTGACAACAGACTAGCCATCCAAACTCTCTTCTCAGCCAGGCCGTGGTGGCTTTGATCCCAGCACTTAGGAGGCAGAGCCAGGCAGATCTCTGTGAGTCTGAAGCCAGCCTGGGCAACAGAGCGAGATCCAGGAGAGCCAGGACTACACAGAGAAACCCTGTCTCAAAAAACTTCTTCTTTGTACTTGCCCCCATCTCCTTTTGTCCTCTCTCCTCTTCTCTTTGGCTACATAAGATTCTACAACTTCTCCCACCTCCAGAACAAACAAGTGTGTGAACAACAACAGTCATTTTGGCACAGGAAAAGCTTGTTAGAAAAAATTTTTATATATTACTGTTACTTATTTGTATTTATTATTACTTTTAAAAAATATTTTTATTTTATAATTAACTTAATTTCACATATCAGCCACAGATTCCCCCATCTTCCCTTCTCCCCTCCAACCCCCCCCCAAGTTCACCCCCATTCCCACCTCCTCCAAGGCAAGGTCTCCCCAGAAAATCTTTGTTCTTTGCTACTTAACACCTCAAAACCTAGTGCTTCTGATCTGGGAAATGGGAAGAAGAAATTCAACTCAGGAAATACTTGTGAGGACAAAAGGAAGAAATGTATGCAGCATTTATAGCTAAATAGTTATTTAGCTATTCGGGACTCTGAGCACTTGATTTTCTTATTCATAACAGAATAAGCAACAGACTCTGCAAAGTAAATATACAGTTCATGTTGATGGATTTTAGAGTAGAAATAGGGTCAAGAAGAAAGGACATAAAGAACATTTTCTTGAATGATTACATACAACTTTCGTAATTCTTGATGGTCAACTGTTCTTCCTTTTAGGCAATCTAACGAACAATTCAATTACATGTGAGCAAACACTACACCTGTACAAACATGGCCTTTTCCATGGTCTGCAAACCCACAGTTATGTTTTTTCCCCTTCATGTAGCTCATGCTCATCCCCTAAATGGATATGCATCGCCTTATTTCCAAATCCAATCTGTTGATGAGAGCTGACACTTTATAAGAGCATTTGAAATTTAATGTGGTTTTTGGATGGCTGGGCATGTGATAGTTTACTGAAGTGGGCTTTGTTTTCACTGCAAACCAGACGAGAAAAATGTCTTTTTAATTAGTTTGAGAGTTGTGGGCATTGAAAATAATTTAATTAGACACAATTGATATAATTGTTATTTGGCAATAAGAACAGATGTGCAGAGATGACAGAAAAGAGAGTTTAAAAAGCACTATTCTGTACTCAATCCAATTATATATAACTAAGCATATAAATACTTTTAAATAATATCTAATCATACACAAATGCATATATTGTACATTTTTCATGTGTGTCATAATACACACTGTATTATATAGTGTGTTTTCATTTTATATGTGTGTTAATGTTTTATATGTAAAATATATCTAGATGACATAGCTATAAGACATATATAACATATATGTAATATTAATGTATATATATATATTTACACAGATACTATATATATAATTCAAATTTTAAATTTCTCAGTTTCTTTGTATTTGAAGAAAAGTGCTTAAATCAGTTTGGTGCTGGTTTGTTTTCTGATCTGAAAATTTTTTATGAATTTTCCTTATTTCTGTACATTTAATAAAAAGAGAGCCTTTGCTCTTCCTAAATGCTTATTATAGAAGAAATATTAAGAGACAGAAATTGGCCAGGCTTGGTGATGCAGCTACTTTGGAGGCTGAGGCAAGAACAGACTCAAGTCCAGCTATATAGTAAGTTCAAGATCAGTCTGGGCAAGTGAGTGTGTGTCTGTTCAAAATAAGAAGTAAAAAGAGTGATGTAGATTGGTTGATAGGTCAATTGACTTAGTAACAGGTTTGATGTCAAATATCTGCAAGGCTCTATGTTCAGTCAACAATATATCCAACTAGAAGACAAATAAATAACAAATTAATAAATAAATAATAGAATTGTGTTGATCATTAAAACAGATAGCAAGTTGGTCTAGTATCCAGAGTAAGTTTGCTCCTTTCAGGCTAGATTGCTCTGGTGCCTATATTTTCCTTAGTCACTGAACTGCCTATTTAAATTACATAAATTTGACTTGTACAAACTATTTCTCATCAAATAACCAATATATGCTCAGCCAACACAGGACAGATTTTTATAGTCTCCTTGGAAGCCCATGTTCCTACAAGGACTCAGCTTTTTGGAAGGGTTCATATGCTTCATTAATCATGAGTACACATGCTCCATTCATCATGAGATTCTTATACTGCATTTATCATGGTATTCACATGCTACAATCATAAGTACATATACTCCATTCATCATGAGATCATTTACCCTACTTATTATGGAGTTCATATACTACATTAATCATGAAATTACCATGCTCCATTTCTTGTGATGCTCATATGCTCCATTCATCATGGAATAAGCAAGAATTCTGAGCTAAAAGGAATGGTGGCATAAGATATAACCCTAAACTTTTCCTCTCTGAAGACATTTTTGTAGTTGGTAGCTGTTCCATCTTTGACCTGGAAGTACTACCCCCAATGAGGCTTCTGGTAACTGTCACACCTACCTATGACTTGCCCTTGAGGTGGGGCTGAGAAGGGAGCCCTTAAGATGTGAGATCCGGATGTGCTAGCTCTCTTTGTTTCTGGTGATCCTGGATGCTGGATGGTAGACTGAAAGGAGTTTTCCAGAGAACCCAGGTGGACTACACCTCACCTCTCCTGGATCCTGTAACCAACCCCTTTACTAGCTGTAAGTTACCCCCCCCCAAAATAAACCTCCTTTTTTAACTATGTAGAGTTGCCTTAATAAATCTTTCAATACATTTTTTAACGTACAAAGCAAGGGAGTGCATAGAGACCACAAGTATGAATATGGAACAGAATGGGAGATGTGTTTAAGTAACAGAAGGCCCAAGTAACTTGACAATCTTGGACTAATCTTCCATTTCATATGTTTCTTCTAAAAATAAAACAAAAAAAAAATGCATGGAAAAATGTAGTTGGACTTCCTTGGACTTCCAGATAACAAATAACAACATGGGGACTAATTAATTGTGAAAGTTTGGCCTTAGCTTAGGCTTGTTCCCAACTAGCTCTTATAACTTAAATTAACTTGCTTCTACTAATCTACATTTTGCCACGTGGCTTTATTTCTACCTCTCTTCTATTCTGTAGTCTGATTTGCTTCATGTTTTGCTGGCATCTCCATGTGCTTATTTTCATCCCAGGTTCCTCTTTTTCCCCAGAAGTCCTTCCTATTCTCTCCCGTCTAATTACTAGACATTCAGCTCTTTATTAAACCAATTGTCAAAGACACATTTTCACCATATACAATGAGATTATGCCACAACAGGAAATCTGCTATTTCTCAGTGAGTCATTACTTTGTTTTTGGACTCCTGGTCTTTCAAACAGGTGAAGGAAAAATACAGTTTATTGGCCTCACATTACTCACTAACTAAGCAATGTTAGTCATGATAGGCAAAACAGTATTAAGTTCATTTTCAAAGCAATTTAAGACCGAGTTACCCTAAAAAGTAATATCCATAGTTTTACTATTAGTACGCTTACTTGAATAATTATGTCATGAGTAAAGAACTGATTATTATTAGGAATAAAATTTACCTTAATCAACCTGCTCTTTATTATATTATCATATGTGAGTTAGTGTGTGTGTTTGTGTATGGTATGTGCTTGTCTTATGGAATATTAAAAACGGTTTACTTTTGGTTCCATATAATCAGCATAGAGATTATATAATAGAACCGTCTGGTAATATTCAGTTTATTAAGTTGAAAGTTCTAGTTAAAGAGGAAGATCTTAGACACATAAAACTCATAACAAGATTTCATTTAAGACTGACCAATGGCACAATGACCACAACACTCCATCCAAATTCTAGGGTTGTATTGTGGTAAGATCCATAGAAGGAATGAATATCATAAGGTGCTTACACAAAATGACCTGAAAAATATGAAGGGGGATGTATATAACACTTAAAATGAGGGCAGAGGAAATCATTGCTCTAATATGCAACTGGATGTGTGTGTGTGTGTGTGTGTATTTTTAATGGAGGATTGAGAGACAGCTCTGTAGTTAAGAAAGCACACATGTGACTCTCAAAGAAGATCTGAGCTCAGTTGTATGTATTCAGGTCAGGTAGCTCACAACCAGACTTTACTTCAGCTCCAGGGTTAAGACACCCTCCTTTGGCCTCTATCACTACCTGCCCACACAGAGACAGTCATGTGATTAAACTACCTAATCAATTAAATTAAATTTAAATATATAAAACAAAAACAAGCAATGAAAAGCAAATTCCATAAGTATGACTGTTCAAAGTCCATGCATTGTCCTATCACATTTATCTAGAAAAGACAGATTTATAGAAACAAATAAGCTGTAATTGTCACATTCTGAAAACATGTGTGGTGGTACTAAGCTAATGGTATTTTCAAGGACTGAAGAGTTTCTGAAATTGGATAGTGATGATGTCTGCAAAACCTTGTGAGTATATTAAGACAGCTGATGTGCACACATTTAAATGGTAAATTAAGCATAATTATTTAATTTAAAAAGTAAAAAGAAAATTCATCATTTGAAATACAGACATTTAGCAGCTGCAGACTTCTGGATCATGGATTCCATTTTCATATCAGCCTAAGCTGGTGCAAATTAGATTCATGCTAAATTCGTAATGCACAAATAAAAGATCACAAAGACATGCTTGCCCTGTCATGACAGAAAACACAGACCCAAATTCCTATCCCATGACCTAATATGTTCTATCTTTTTAAAATTTTCTCACCAGTGTTTCCTCATGTGTTGCCAGAAGAGTTTTTTTTCCCTAGTTGTATATGTTATGTTTTAAATATGTAATTTTAGATTTTATGTTTGTATGTGTGTGTTTGATTGTGTGTGTGTGTGTGTGTGTGTGTGTGTGTGTGTGTGTGCGTGCACATGTACATGTGTGCACATTTGATATGTGCAAACATAGATGCACATGCATGTGGAGGTCAGAGGCTAACATCCAACTTCTTCCTCTGTTGCTCTTCATGTTTTTAAGACAAGGTCTCGCACTGAACCTGGAGATCACATACTCAGCTTGACGGAAAGCAGTTGGGACCACAGTTTGGACCACATTAGTGGTTAGCTCACAGGTGTGTCGCCACTCGCAGTTGTTTGTTTATGTGGATACTGAGAATGGAACTCAGGTCGCTTTGTTTGTGTAATAGGTGCTTTTTTTCCCCAGCCTTCAAAGAATTAAAAATTACCTATTCTTTATAACATCCGCATTTTTCCTTGTTTTGGTAATACTGTATGTTTCAGAGCATGTTTTTGTTATTGTTGTTGTTGTTGTTTGCTTGCTTTTCTTTCTTCCCCAAATGATATGTTGTTTGGGGACTGAAAATTTAGGTGTTCTCTTTCTTTTCTTTATTTTATTTTTAATTGTGTGTGCATGTGCATCTCTGTGTAGGTATGTACATATGAATTCTGTGCCCTTGGAAGCAGATGAGGGTGTCAGATCCCTGGACCTAGTGTTCTGAGGTTGTATGACCTGCCCAGTGTGGATGGTGAGAATGAAAATCAGGTCCATGGCAAGGGCAGCACACACCCTTGACTGCTGAGCCGTCTCTGCAGCCCTTAGCCATGCTCTTGTATTTGGTTCCATTGATTCATTTCTTACATCAGGAGTAAATCCCTGTTTACAGAAACAGTGAGACTTATAGCTTTATTACTTCTTGTCTGTCACTAGTGTCTTTCTAAAACTCCAGTAGTTCTGAAACCTTCATTTTCTTTTGTTGTCTTCACAATGTTTTATAAGAATAATATGACACCTTCCACTAACAGAATTCAGTTTTCTGGTTACATGTAATCCCTTGTGTGAAATTCTCCTATAGGATTCATCTTCCTCTCCTTATCAGTCACACCTTTAGTTCTCACAAGGGTCTATAGTTCTGCATTTTGGCATCATAGTGTTGTTTGATACTTTCTCTGAGGAGACAGGGCACATACATTGAGAACACACAACAGTTTAAGGTAATGATTATACCACAGTCCAACTTGGTGAACCAGGAGTTTCTTGGGGCTACTTTCTGCAGTGCAGGCGACACAAAGGAATCCATGTCACTGAAAACCCACCTGAACAGGGCAGGGAGGCAACTCAGGAGACCTGCTGTCCCAAGACTCTCAGAAGGACATGGCGGCAGCTCCATGGAGAGCTCTCCTCTCAGTAGCTCTTCTGGTCATTCTCGTTGCCCAGTGTTTGCTGCTTCCATAACCTTGGAGACAGACCCAGGAGAGTCCTTGTGTTTCAGTTCCCATAGGAACATGGAGTGTGTTTGCTTCCCGAGTCTCATGAGCATCTTCTCCTTCCTGAAGGTGCTGTTTCAAGCTGTGGGAAATTGCTACACAACACATATCACATTTCTATTTATAACTTACTTGACAGTTTGTGTAACATGAATTGCTGAATGGTCTTATTAATAAAAAACCTGGAGCGAAATATTGGGGGGAAAGCTGACAGATCAGAGAAACAGAACAAGCCAGCCATGTTGTTACCTCTACAGAATCCTCAGTGTCAAGAGAGTGAGTTCCTGTTTCCTCATACTTTATGTACCTTTTTCTGCCCTGCCATCCTATTCCTGGGATTAAGGGCATGTGTACTTCCCAAGCAAAGGCAGGAGAACTCAAGTACTGGGATTAAAGGTGTATGCAACCATACTTGACTCTGTTCCCAGTGTGGCCTTGAACTCACAGAGATCCAGATGGATCTCTGTCTCCTGAGTGATAGGATTAAGGGTGTGTGCCATCACTGCAGGACCTCTATGTTTAATCTAGTGGCTGGCTCTGTGCTCTGATCCTCAGACAAGTTTATTAGGGTATAAAATATACCACCACAAGTTTCTTTTTTCCTATTTTTTCTAGTCTGTCTGAACTATAGTGGCTGGCAATTAATTCATAAAATGCATGTAAACAGCATTTCTAAATTCTTCCTTTTCCAAAAATGCTATGAATTTGTTCTCTCTCATGAATGCCATGTTGCTTTCGTATAGAATTTTAGCTTGACAGTATTTTCCTACAGATGTTCATTTAAATGATATTTTATTTTTCATATTTAATATATCGACATGCTTTGAAATTTTACTTACATTTATTTTTATTTTTATATAACATCATATATACTCAATGGGCATTTTCAGTAAGACACTTTTAATTTTTTTTAATAATT
Source organism: Onychomys torridus (assembly GCF_903995425.1). Classification (NCBI taxonomy): domain Eukaryota; kingdom Metazoa; phylum Chordata; class Mammalia; order Rodentia; family Cricetidae; genus Onychomys; species Onychomys torridus. Next base: position 81,085,683 of record NC_050453.1, read on the forward strand.
AATGATAATTATCAAATGCTTCACTTTTTTTCTTCTCCTCTGCATATAGAACAGAAGATAGAAATATTGTTAAGTAGGATTTCTTCCTGGGTAACATGGCTATGAAATAAGCTTGCTCCTCAGCGCAGACTGAGCAGCAAAGACTTGTAGATGCTCTGTAATCAATTGAAAGGACCCCTGCCATGAAAGCCCTGTATGCTCTCCTTGGGGAAGTCCCATGCTCCTCTAGGCTGATGGGATGTTCAGAGAGGTTTCACCACAAGCCAATCACTGTCTCCTGAGCATCAGAAAGACAAAGAGAGCACACTGACCTGCTAAGAGAGCACACCACATGCCCCAGTAAGTCTGAAGTACCTCATTAAGCCACAGAGATAGTTATATTTCTACATACTAGCTTACCCTAAGGATTCTAATGTTAAATGTATCTAATGCATTGTCGACTTTTGTCACAGAGTGATTTAAATATTTCACCTGTATAATTTTGGATGAGTCATATTGGAGGCCGTTTAGTCATCTTAGGGCTCTTTTCAGTCTGTTCATTTTCTTTTCTTCTTCTTTGGTTATTGTTTTCATTTCCCAGAGTCTTAACTGAGATTTTTTACATTTTTTTTGTTTCTAATATAATATCTCCTATCTGTGGAGAAATGCTGACTGTGAACTCATGTTTCTTGATACCAACTATGTATTTGCTCTCTTTTATGTTACAAAGTGCATCTTTTAGATCAGCTTCTTTGATTATCCTTTCCTACACACTTGGAGATTTTTGTACGTGTACATATGTTTCCATTTGAGCAGCCAGAGGGCTGGGGAGATAGTCCACTGGTCAAGAGCACCTTAAGTACAAACATGAGGACATGAGGTCAGATATCTGGCTCCCATATGAAAAGCCTGGCAAGCCTGCATGTGCACCTGAGACTCCACACTGAGACTTGTCAGCAGCCAGCCTTATTTCACATTCAGCAGAAAACCCTGTCTCAAGACAGCAAAGTAGTGAGCAGGAGAGTGAGGTAACTGTCTTATTTCTCTGGCCTGCAAAGCACAGCTTTGTACATATCATTCACCACAGAAACAGGGTGGAGAGAGGGCCTTGACATTTTCTACAAATTGAAATTTCCCTCTCCTGACTCTGTGTTAGGAATTTTGTCTCTCAAGCGAACACTGTTGCAGCTCCTCCTAAACTATGCAATTTTCATTCTGACTAGTGTTTTCATTTTTTCCTGCCCTCTGTCCCATGCACCAGCATTCGATGTTCCAACTAAGCACCCTAATGCTTACTGCTAGTACAAATGAAGGACCATGTATCATGTAGGGTCCAAGGCAGTCAGGAAAAACATGGAGATCAACCTCAGCTCACCTCAGTGAGCAGAGTCTTTTATTTCTGATCTCTTAGCATCTGTTGACAGAATCAAACCTTCCACAGAGATATTCCTCTGGCTTTCCTTTATTTTTAAAACTATTAACAACCTGCCATGCCAGATATATTTTTAACCTGTATAGAGCATGTGGTTTTGTTTTTATAGATTTTGTGACACTGCCTTTTTAATAATATGGCTTCTGTAACTTCTAGAAATTTCATTGAATTCTAAGATACATCTACTTATGTCTGCTCAGTTTTTGTTTTGTTTTGTTTTATGTTTTTACACTATTTCCTTTGGAAACATTTTAATATGCAAGTCAAGTAAAAGACTGAAAACCATCACTAAAATTTCTGGTTCACTAAGTAACAGAATTTCTATTGTCTCAGAAATTGAAATAGCAAAAGAAACCCACCTGCAGTTATATAAAAAATGCCTGATATTCAATGGCAGTCTATGTCCTAGACACTAAGACATTTAAACTGCCAAGTTTAAGGAAATAGTTTAACTTTCAACCAGCCACATCTAAACATGAATTTCTCTGCATAAATTTATTCCAACAGGCAGTAGAATATGTGGAGATACGGTGTTGTTGACTTCAGAAGAATATATACAAGTCATATGGATTTGGGAAGATATGATGCATGCCTTTCTTTTGTAAGTTTGTGCATACATGTGTACTCATGTACATGACAGGTGTTTCTGTACAAAGGGGTTTAGATGTATACTTATGTTTGTGTGGTAATGGGTGTGCACATGTATACACAGATTCACACAGACACCAGGAATCAGCTTACCTGTTGTTGTTCAGCAGTTGTCCACATTATTTTTGAGACAGGGTCTTGATAGCCTGGAGCTCATCAAGTAGTCTAGGGTAGCTGGTGAGTAAGTGCTGGAAACCTTCATTTCTTCTTTCCTGGAACTAGGATCACAGGTGTGACTCACCCATGCCTAGATTCTTGTGTGAGTTCTTGGGTATAAGCTCATGCATGCACAACTGACAGAAGCTTCTGTTGGTCCTAAGGAGAGCAATATAACTGGAATGTCCAGCTCTTTGTTATCCAACATTATTTTCATAATTTATTTTTTTAACTAAGTTCTTGTAAGACTATTTACTTACTATTTACTTACTTATGAGTTAGTATTAATGATTGTACAAAGCAGGCTACTGAGACTCTAACAGAATGAATGCTTATCCAAGATGCAGTGGAATCTTTAGAACTCAGGTGAGCCTTGCTTCCTGGTATACACTTAATTATTCTTTGTTTTTCTTTTGTGATCTAAGTATAGGCAGTTTAGTTAGGAAGAAAAAGACATGTATGTTGGTGGAAGCAGGATCCCAAGCTGTTGCAGAGCTTGTAAGGTGCACTTTTGATCTACGTTCAGCTACAACACTGTTGTGTGCTGTAAACACGGCATTTTCTTCCACTGTGGTGCCACTCTACTAGCAATAACGCAGTAGGTGTTGAGCTGCTATTCTGATGACACCATTAAACTATCTTCATTCGATGATAAGGAATTACGTTATGGAGACTGTGTTCAACTTGAAAATGATGAATCAAGCCATGCATTACAAAGAGAATGAGGGCCTGCAACATGGCTCAGTGGGGGAGGGAGTGTTTCCTGTTGAGACTGACCACCTGAACTCCATCCTTGACACTCACATGGAGGAAAGAGACTGACTCCTGCACGTTGTCCTCTGACCTCTATATGTATTCTCCCAGTAGTCAGACTGACAGACAGACTGACTGACAGACAGAATGAGCGAGTGAGTACATGTTAAAGAAGGAAGAAACTGATGTATTGAAAACACTTCACACTTCACACACTTAGTCGGAAGTGGCCGTTGAACCCCTTTCCTGGCTCCCTTTCAAAAGGCTCAGCCCCAAGTTTTGGCGAACACAGCACCACACTCAGCACTCAACTGAAATGCCTTTCATGTGTGAGAACCATCTCAAAATCCTTTTAGGCAAAACCTTATTGGCAAAACATCTTCTGTTTTTCTACATTATTCTAAAACTGAGGTGAAAAATTTCAATTCAGATTTCTGAATTCAAGCTTGCTCTCTTTTCTCCCTTTTTAAAAATATAATTCATGTCTATAAGTGTTTTGCCCATATGTATGTGGGTACAGAATACTTGCATGACCTCAGCTGGCATCAGATTCTCTGGAATTGGAATTATAAATTGTTGTGAGCCATGTTGTGGATACAAGGGACAGAATCCCTGTCTTCTGCAAGAGCATTGAATGTTCTTAACCCTTGAGACAGCTCTCCAGCTTGCTCCACTTACTTTTAATCCTAATCACTTCATAACAGGTTATTCATGTGCTGGGGATCACATATAAGATGGCTGACGTGCTGCCAGCAGAGACTGGAGAAAAGGGGACCTGAGATTGTGGACCAGATCTTCTGTTTAGCATACCTCTAGAGGGCCAAGGCAGAAATTCCTATGTGTCCCAAGATCATGCTTTATGGCGTGCACATGTCATGTCCTCCTCCATAAAAATACTTCTTGAAATACTAGACCTTTTCTTCTATCTGATCTTCATGTTCTGTGTTCCTAGATCAATGGTGATTTCTGTGATACAGGAAATGAGTGAAATGAATTTCACAGGAAATTATACAGAGATGATCACCAAGGCTGGGGTTAAGGCAGTTATGCAGTTCATGGAAAAGAACCTGCAGCCTGGGGAAGCTTTTTAGGCTTGGATAAACTGTACTAAATGTATGGTCAAATATAGCACATAGTATGATGTGTATCAACACACTGGATGGCCATGATGAATAATTCAGTTTCTGAGGATATTCCAAGGGCATTGTGTAAAACTTGAAACCCTAAAGGGTATTGGCTGAAGACTATTGATGGAGTAACATATAGATGGGATGACAAACTAAAAGTGAGGGAACCTAGAATAGGAGGAAAATAGTGGCATCCACCAAGAAAGGGAGATGGCAACTTTAATCCAGATACTTTTTATTCTTCCTGAAGGAGTGTGGAGATAATATGACAATTGATGGAGTGATTGCCACAAGCTTTATTGGGTTCCTAGACTGAAAAGAGCTGCCAGGAAAGATGAGCTTCCTTTTATAGAAGCTCTATAACTTAGATTAGGTCTCCCTTGGAATTGTTGGATATAGAAGGACAGAAGTTGCTGACTTGCATGGACAGATTTCTTGTCTGAGGTCATTGTAGCCCACCAGTCATGGGGCTTAGTGTTTGCAGAGGGCTGAGGAGGAACTTAGATAGCTACAGGGGTCTTGAGGTTGGAACAGGCTATGTAAGAAGGAAATGACTGTCTGGTACATTGACCACTGTTCTTATTTGTACATTTTTGTGAAATTGCATGTTGTTAGCTTTTGAGTCAAGTGATCAAAAGATTGTATAATCATTAATAATAAAAATAGATTATGATTGCTTTGGTGTTAAGTCTGGGATAGTTCCTGTGTTTAGTAAAAGATGATGAAGAATATATTGGTGATTTTCTGAGAATAACCTATGGAATCATGAGAACATTTTGTATTGGGTGATTTCCCCTTTTCTTTCTGTTCTCCCTTTACTTATGATAATTAAAGACTGATGTAGCAGGAATATTAAATGTTCTTATTAAAAAAATAAAACCTGAGGCCAGTTATTGGGGTGAACACTGGAAGATCAGAGAAGCAGAACAAGCCACAGCTACTTCACCTCGCCAGTTCCTCATCTGGTCTTGTTTCCTCAGACTGGATGCCTCTGAGTCCTCATCCAGAATGGAACTGAGCTGAACTGTGCTGCTCCAAAGCCTAAAAGCTTAACCAGCCAAATGCTTAACTAGCAAAAAGCTTCTAGTTTCTGGTCTTCACGCCTTATATATCTTTCTACTTTCTGCCATCACTCCCTGGGATCAAAGGCTAGATTTCTGGGATTAAAGGCGAGTGTCACCTTGACTGGCTGTTTCTAATGTGGCCTTGAACTCAGAGATCCAGTGGTATTTCTGTCTCTGTAATGCTAGGATTAAAGGTGTGTGCTACCACTGCCTGTCCTCATGTTTAATGTTGTGGCCGTCCTGTTCTCTGATCCCAGATAAGTTTATTTCAGGGAACACACAATATTTCGGGGAACACAATACCACCACAGACTGAGGTCACCAGGGCAAAAGCAGAAGCTAAAGAAAGAGAAGCTAAGAGAAGTTAGAGAAGCTAAGAGAAGCTAGGGAAGAAAAAGAAACTTAGCAACTGCAGAAGCCTGAAGTGACCTGTCAGCATGCACAAACATTGTCTGAGTTGTCACTACGCCTTCCAGGTATCCCATCCTTCTTACCCCCGAAACTGCTGTGGCTGTTCCCCGGCATTCATGGAGAATGAGATATACAATTTATTATGCTAATTATGTTGATAAGATGTGCTTAACATTTGCTGAGAAAGAAGCCTGGCCTATAGGATGGTCAGCCAAGCCTGATGACTGAGCTCAAATTCCTGAGCCCCAAATGGTGGAAGAAGATAATGACCACTTGTGAATATTCTCTGACCTCTACATACATGCCATAGCATGCATTTATCCAGATGTGCTGTGTATGTGCACACTCACCAGTGTATACACACACCTGCGTGTGCAAGTATGTGTGAGCATGCACACACACACACACACACACACACACACACACACACACACACACTAAATCAACACAATGTAATAAAACAGTTAAGAAGAAAATGCTTCTTCTGGAGTGCTTTAATTGCTTTAAATCCATTGAGTGCAGTATATTTTATCCACTGCCAGGGTTAGGAAGTTATGAGACTCTTCATACTTTGAAACATTTTTGCCTGTGAGCACCTATGGCTTTTCTGTTTACAACTCAGTGGCTCTTCTTCTGCTACCATTCTTTGTGTCTAATCCCATGCAGACTAAGACAAAAGACGGTACAAGGAAGACTAAGAGTTTAGACCATAAACTGGTAATCACTTCCAGCATCCCACAATTTCCCTAAATGCGGGGAAAGGACATCTCTCACTTCACCTCATTACAAATTTGTGGTAAACCCTTTTCGTTCTTACTTGTGCAGATTGCAATCCCAGGTCTACCGTTCACTCCTGATATTGAAATGTGAATGTAATTGGTAACTAATTTGAGATTATCACTGTTTGTCGGGTTAACAATTTCTATATGTGTATTGTGTGTACAATGCGCTATTTTGGTTTCAGCTCTACTAACAGAAGCTAGTATTTAGTATTAATAGAAAGCTAATGAAAAGTACATCAATTTATTTTAGGGCCTCAAATTGTGTGTGTGTGTGTGTGTGTGTGTGTGTGTGTGTGTGTGTGTGTGTGTGTGCATGAACTTGCACATGTGTACATATATTTGTGGAGGTCAGGGGTTGGTGTCTTTTGTCTTCCTATTTTTCTTGCCACCCTATTTACTGAGAAAAAGTCCTTCAGTTCAGCTTAGAGCTGTTCAATTCTGCCATTAGCCATTATGCTCCACGAATCCCCATCTCTGCCTTCCAGTGATTGGATTATGGACATTCTGCCTGGCACATATTCATAGATGTTGGCCACCTGGACTGTGGGCCTCAACCTTATGTGGCAAGTGGTTTATCCACTGAGCATCTCCACACATCAAGGAGCCTACTGTTTTCATTGTTATATAAGAAGCAAACCATGCCATACCTTATCTAATGTCAGAGAGTGAAAAGGATACTGTGGGTTGAATCCAAATGTAAAGTATGACTGATTCAGGGCTATCAGATGGCTACACAGGCATGTTCCGTGAAAGTGCCAACTTCTGTGAAGACTCTGAGAACTAAGCTGAGGAATAGTGCTCTTAAGGATTAACTCAGTAGTTATAGGTGTAGTGAAAGAGTTCCATTAGTAACTACTTCTGGATCTATGATGAACAACTGAGCTGTGGGCTTTCATGGAGATTCTTGTTTCGTGTTTCTTCCCTATTGCATTACCATATTTACACAAAACAGGAATAAAATTGGACTGGTGTATTAGCTCTATTAATAAAGTGCTTGCCTTGCAAGCATGGGGCTTTGAGTTCCATTCCCTAGAGTCCACCTAATAATGCCTAGTGTGGGAGCAAACATTTGTCATCCCAGGACTAGAGTGGAGACAAGCAGATTCATGGGGCCCATTGACCAGCTATCTTAGCTTACTTGGTGATCTCTAGGTCAATCAGTCTCTGTCTCAAGAAACAAAACAAATCACTGTGCTGCCCCCTCCCTCAAATACAAATAAAACAAAGTGAATGGTTACTGAAGAATGGAATAACAGCTGAGGTTTTCCTCTTGCTCCCCATAGTCTGTACACACACACACACACACACACACACACACACACACACACACATATATATATATATACATGGGGGGGTAGGGAATAAAACTTTCTTGATCTGGTCAGGCCTTAATAAATTTTTGAAACTAGTCAGCTAATTAGTTTATTCATTTTTTGGCATATATGGAAACTGGGTTAGGTCTATTATTCTATTTTCAAGTTCATCTGAAGAAACACAAACACTTCCACCTCCTAAAATCAAAACACTAAGAGAGATGAGGAAGACAGAGAGTATCAGCTTTCATTGTGTTTGTCTCCTGGAAAAGATCCCCTGGCAGAGGAGTAGTTCCACTGAGACACAGATGTTGTACAAAAACATCCTCTCCATAACAGAAGTGAGATGGAAAAAAAAATCCATGAGAGTTTTATTCTATTTTCTAAATAAATTGTTTCCAATGGGTCTGGAATCATAAGAAAATGACCTCATAATGCAAAGTATTCTGTCATGGTAAAACGTTATACTTCTGCAGGAGGGCACATAGCTGTATCAAACGAAGCAGGCAAGCATACCTGGGTTGCACTGGGCCTTTAGTTCTAACCCACAGAGGTCCTGTTCCTCACTCTGAATATTCACAGCTTGGCCTCACACTCTCATGAGGCTTGCTAACTCAAAGCAGCACAGCTGAGGAGCAAAAAACTATTTCTGAGAAGATGCAATCTTGAGCACAGAGTTTCATTTCAAGAAGAACTGAACCCCAAGGAATAATAATTTCTGTCAAGTGGCTTCTTTGGTGTGTGTGTGTGTATGTGTGTGTGTTTGAATAGAGTATTGTCTTATTTACCCTCTTTATAGAAAAGACAGTACATTTTGTTTCTGTTTTCATCATATCTTTGTATGTTTAATTACTGATATCATTTCTGTATCGATAATGAAAAGAACGCTGCTTCTGTCATATACACAGGGAGGAACTTTGGATCAATGAACCAAATTGTCTGAACTGACACCTCCACCCCCTACCACTATCTGACCACCAGCCTTGCTTTGCTTTTCTGGTTGTCTTGTGCTCACTGGGCAATATAGAGCCCAAGACATACCTACTGTAAGTTTTCCTGTTGTTTTGGTTTGTTCCGATGGCTGATTGGATAGGAGTTTGTTTTATTTTATTTTGCTTTTTGAGACAAGTTCTTTTGTGACTCATGCTGCTGATTTTCATTTGCAACTTAGCCAAGGATGACCTTGGATGGCTTTGAACTCCTGAACTACTTGCCTCTACCTCCCAGGTTCTATAATTACAGGTAAATGTTGGCCAGACTTTTGCTGGAGGGATGCTATGCAAGTATCTGTTCACATAAGAAAGAAAAATCAGGACAGGCCAAAATAATAATTATACCCTAAGTTTAACTTGGCAAAACAATGAATTTATTGGGATTATTTACAGGAACATGGAGGAGAGATTAGTTGCAAGAGCAGATATGACTCAAAACAGGCACAACAGGGAAAAATCCACTTAAACACTATTGATCACTTGTGAAAACTAGAAGCCTGAAGCTCTCTGCATGGCCTACAGGACCTCAACAGGTCTGAAATCTCCTGCACTGGGCTCAGATCCTAGGAGTGCTCTCTCCAGCCCTAGTTTACTGCTCCTCTGCCTTTAAGGCAGGGCCTGGTGAATCCTGTAAGTTTCCACTCTCCAGATCTTAGAAGGTTGTTTTCTTCTTAAGTCTAATTAGCCTCCCCCTCATCTTAGGAGGGAATGCTTCAACTTAGAAGGCTCTGAGAATTAAGGTGCCTTCCTCTAGAATGGAAGTTGCAGCTCTAAGAAAATTGCTGAGTATCAGTTTTATGAGCTGCTTGGGATCAAACCTAGGACCTCATGCATACTAGGTAACCACTCTACCAACTGAGCCACATCCTTGTATTTTAAGTAACTATTAAATAAACATATAGATTAAGGCACCAAATTATGATTTGGTCTTCTCACCCCTGTTCTACTGTATATATAGCATTTTGTGTATCCCATACTTGGGAACCCTTTATCTTTTATTAGCCCATCACTTTTAACATTTGTACTCCTTAATGCCAGAAGAATGCTCACTACAGATTCTGACTACATGGGAAAGATCTTAATGGGGAATAATCATTCATAATCATGATCTTTTCCATCTAGACTGAAATATTAATGCCAATTGAAGCCAGAATCCTTCCAACTAATATTTCTTGCCAATATTCTTTTCTTAATATTTTAGAGCACTTCAGTTATTTAGTGAATGACCTATTATACCTGCCAATGATGTCATTAACATTTATCTGTACATTTCACAGATGAAGCTCCTCCTTAAGGAAAGAAACTCACCAAAGTCAATAGGCATGTTTGTGAAAAAGTAACTTTTTAAAGCCAGTGGCTAGACAAGAGAAGTGTCTTGCAAAGGAAGTGTCTGATGTTAATTTTACCTGTACCTTGACATGGCCTAAAGTCACCCAGGGAGTCTCATTTGAAGGACAGTCCCATCAAACTGATCTACAGAAATGTGTATGGGGAAAAGTTTTGATGGTTAATTGATAGAAGAGGTTCCAGTCCACTGTGGGTAATCCCTTCCCTAGTGAGGTGATTCTAGCATGTATAAGACTGCTGGCTAAGCATGAGCCTGATGCTAAGCCAACGGAGCAAATAGCATCCTTCATGTTTTCTGTTTTGTTTCCTGGACTGGAGGTGATGCTGCATGGATCAGTGAACAGGCCTGTCTTCATTTTGTGCCTTGAGTTCCTGACACAGCACCTGGAAGAGCAAGCCAAATGAACATTTTCCTCCCCAAAGTTCCTTTAGTTTAACTGTTTTATCACAGGATCAGAAAACAAACTGGAACATAAAGAAGTAATTTTTTGTTTTGCCACTGGGTGAGAAAGATCCATTTTATTTTCTTCACCATGATAAGGATACCAGATTCATTTCCCACAGTTGGCTTCTCTTGTCTCTCCATGATGTCAGAATTTATTGAATAACAATAAATAAATGTACATGGTATAGTGGTTTCTTGGGTAGTGTTACCAAGGAGTCCAGCTTTCTTTAGTAGCCCTGGCAACACAAAAATAGTTCTTATAGTCCTACTTATTAATATTTTTAATCAGTTTACAAAATAGCCAATTTCTTTATGACATTTTCATGCATACATTATTTGGCAAACCTCTTGCCTTCACCTTCTTCTCCCCATATACATTTAGCCTGTTTAAACAACTCCAACCAACATAGTATCATTCCAATTTCATGTCATATGTATTTTATCACCCTCTGCACCTCTCCTCCTTAAAGCCACCCCCCAGACATGACCCCACACATACCTCCCAACACACACATTGGCTCCTTTCTAGTTTCATGGCCTCTACACACTCACTGCTTTGCAAATACCCAAATATAAAATTTGGAGGGTAAGCAAGATCTTCATATGAGAGAGAACACAGAACTTTTGTCTTTGAGCCTGGGCCATGTCCCTTAGTGTAATATTTTCTTTTTTTCACTGTCATGTAAATTTCATGTTTTCAATGAAGGGGGCTTCCTTTGGTTCTATTCTTAACTCAAGGTTATCTCTCCAGATAACTGTTCATGATATTTTATGGAGACTTACAATCATGATTCACATAGCCATAGAAGAAGACAAGGAGGAGATGCTGAGGGTCTCCCTATTGAAAGAGGAAGACATCTGCCTCATTTGAGAAATGAAACATCCAAGGCTCAAAAGGATACAGCATTTTGCAAAGTCTAACTGGCTTCAAAACTGTCCTATCTCTGAGCTAAAGCCTGGACACTGCAACTGTAGCCAGCTTTCCTACAAATAATTTTTCTATGGGGCTATAGATATTTCATTTCAATGTCATCAGTTCTGCTTTAAAATAAGATTCAAATTATCTGTCAATTAACCTTAATAATACTTATTAACACTACACCAGTATAGATGTAACCGGCTTATTAAATAAGAAATACAGAACCAATTGCAGAGTTAAAAACCACAAGGTCAGAGCAAGAGCAGAAAACCTTACCCTTCACTGCTTCTTTGTTCTTCCTCTCTGTAAGAGACCTACTTCTGTGCATCCTGTCTATTTAAAGACTTTCTGTTCTGTTTTCTCATTGGTTGTAAACCCAGCCACATGACCTCCTTGTCACTGCCTGTTTGTACAGACCTCCAGGTCTTCTATGGTTGGTATTGAGATTAAAGGCATGAGTCTGCCATGCTGGCTGTGTCCTTGAACACACAGAGATCCGCCTAGCTCTGCCTCCCAAGTGCTGGGATTAAAGGCGTGCCCCACTACTGCTCGGCTTCTGCTCTGGCTTGCTCTGACCTCAAGGCAACTTTATTGACATACAAATAAAATCACATTTCAATACAAATAAAATATCAGTATATTTCCCCTTTTCTATGTTAATAGAAAAAAAGGAAAAAGTTATAACTAAAATAAGAAAAACTATATACGAAATTACAATAACTATATACCATATATACAAACAATAAATACCTAAACAATGTCTTGTCCATTTAGATTTGACAAATTCAGAGAAAATAATTCCAATATCTATCCTATTTTGGTAAGTCCGGAATGTAACTGATTCACTTTTTATCCTAACTTATATTGCTAACGGAACTGTCTTATAAAGTCTTTCAAATTTATACACTTACAGCTGTTAGTGAGTTTTTCTGAAATCCTTAACAAAGATAATTATAACTGTAACTAACTGATCTTCAACTCCCTCAGAGACCCAAGAAGGAAATAATACTACCTAATAAAAAATAAAAACAGGAAGTGCATGCAAGCAGCTTCCAAAAAAAATGTGAGTTGACAGAAACAGCCAGCTGCCTGGACAGTCACCTGAGGTTTCTCTGCAGTGTTGGGGCATCATCTTCAGCCTATAGGCTTAGTGTATCTGACAGACTCTTTTGTGAACTAGGATGTATACAAGGTCAACAGTTTGACCTCACATTTGGTGAGAGCAGTCCATGTACCAGAAACACCTGAATTCCATTAGTGTCATGTCATGATTCAGGATTTTAAATTCTGGAAATTATTGATGTCTTTTCAATTCAGCTGTCCATTTTTCTTGGCTGTGTATATGTGGCTTCATCTTGGCATCCTGTTCTTCTCCACATCCCTCTATTAAATGCCAGTCTACTATTGAGAGGGGTGAGCTTAGTTATTCTTCAAGAATAACTGTTTCATCTGCTGTTCCATTGCACATCCGAAGCCATTGGCCCACTCTCTGTTTAGCTGCCTTTGATGAAAAGGGCACAGTACCTTTTACAGACTGCAAAGGTCACTCACTTCAGGGATGGTGCCATATTGTCCTGGCTTCAGAAGATGCCTTTTGTGAAAGCCACAACCACACTTGTTTTGGCAAGAATTGGTAGTCCTTGGTTTAATGTCCTGTCTGTCCTGTTTGTCAGCAGTTGATTAGAGGATACTTTGCTGTCCAGTGGCTAACTTTTGCCACAATGAAAGTTAACTCCATATGCAGTTTCTTCAATGCCCATATTTTCTCTGAAGTAGATTGGTACTGCCAGGAGCCATCATGTCTCATAGTCATAGCAAAAAAGAAAAATTCTTAAGTTATTAAAACATTTTAAATGCCATATTCTGTAGATCTCTGAAGGGTTTGAAGATGACCTGTCTATCTAAAATATATCTGTTTGATCTTGAAAACACACCTAATATGACTACAAGTTCAATTGTAATGTCTAACCACTAATTTTCATTTCTATATATCCTAATAGTTGGTAATACTAACATTCAAGGATTAGCAAATTGCATTACATTGTTAAATGAATGGTATAAATACAATATCTCGAGCAAGATTAGAAATATGTGTATGGTATATTCTAACAATCACAATCTCAATAATAATTTGTATACAATATAAAACAATCCAATCCAATGTAAAGTATTTAAAACTAGTAATTGTCTTTTTCATTTTTCTTTTTCTTTCTTTTTTTTTTAAACAAGCACCTTTTGACTAGCCCTTTTCCTAACCCTTAACAACAACTTGTAACCAACCCTCCTAAACAATGAAAACTATCCCAGACCCAATACCCATAAAAAGACCAAAAAACCACCCACCACATGCTACTCCTTTGGGAATGTGGGCGTCGTATTCTTAAAATTGCTTCCTGGTGGGTATGGGCGAAGTCATCTTTATTCTGAAAAGAAAAATTTTGGGTTAATTGACAAATTCTAGGAAAGGTAACTATATTCTTTGTTATCCATAATGCCAAAGTTCAGGGTTTATCTCAAGTCCTTATTCAAGTAGTCTTTGAAACTGGATCATCTCAGCTAGCCATCTCAGAATTACTCTAAGCAATTTGTAGTCCAAAGCTGATCTGTAGATGATGTTTGTCAGCTTAGTGATATTATTTTCCACGTGGAATTGTTGTTATGGGGCCCCATCTTCTTCCTGGAGATTTCAGTTGAAGTTAGGCCTGGCTGTGATTTCCTGCAGAAAACTGAAAAGAGACTCGAACACAAAGACATGTATAGGCAGCTAATTGAAGCCTTTTCTCTAGAATTAATTAGTACTCTATATGACCGTTATTATCTTAACAAAGTTTAATATATATATATATATATATATATATATATATATATATATATATATATATATATCTTGTAAATTTTGATATAAAATTCATACTTTAAGAAAAGTTTAAAGAATCAGAATAGAATCAAATAATTGAGATTAGTAATAGAATAGTCCCTTAAATAATTTGGTTTTTCTCCTGTCTCATGTCAGAAGATGGCTCTTTCTTCTGGTATGATACAGGGAGTTTTCATTTTCCTTTTAACAACATGCTTGAGTTTAAAGGAGGAGAGAGCCATTCTCCAACTCCAAAATCAGCTTCAAGCTTTAATTGAACTGGGACTACAAGAAGACTAAGAGTATTAATTTTTTAGAGAAGAGCAGAAACAAACATTTAGAAAGATTTATGAAATTTTGTAGATGATATACCAATAGGCCATTTTACTCTTTTTCCTGGGACAGATGATTTGTTCTTTTTCTTCAGTTGTCTCATTTGTCCAGTGTTCTTCAGATTCCTTAGCCTTCATTCTCCTAAAAGACAAAAACAAAAGCCCTTCCCCAAGACTAATTTTGGGGAGGTCACCTTTTGGCAAGTTACATCTGATTAAATGAAAAGGCATGCATTAATGGCATAAGTGAGTTTAAACTGGATGGTCATGTTGGTTGATGAACTATCACCTCCTCTAATTAAGAGGTCTCTCTTGTTCAAATCGAACCTTCATCAGTTTTGATGGTACCCACAGCTTATCTTCTCCTGCAGAAACAAAAGCAAAACATCCTCCCCAACATAACACATACCCTGGTTTCCATTCTGAGGTCAGCACATCCTTGAAGTATATAGGCTGATTTAATTGTGCAGTTTTTTTCTATTAACCAATGTCTCTCTGCAGCTGTTGTTCCTTTCTCATTAGCACTGAGAAAATTCAAAGTTAATAGAGCATTGTGCAGTCTATTTCTGGGGGTTTTTGTTACCCCTTTATGTTTATTTATCATGTCCTTTACAGTTCTGTTGGATCTTTCTATACCTGCTTGGCCTGTAGGATTATGTGGTATACCTGTAATATGCTTTATATTATAATAAGCAAAAAGTTGTTTCATTTTAATAGAGACATATGCTGGAGCATTGTCAGTTTTAATTTGTGCAGGTATACCCATGATGGCCATGACTTCTAGCAAATGAGTGATTACAGAATCAGCTTTTTCAGAACTCAAAGCAGTCGCCCATTGAAATCCTGAATAAGTATCGATAGTATGGTGTACATATTTCAATTTTCCAAATTCCGCAAAGTGAAACACATCCATCTGTCAGATTTCATTCCTCTGAGTACCCTTTGGGTTACATCCTGCTGGTAATGGTGTCTGATTGTAGAAGGAACAAGTAGGACATTTCTTTACAATTTCCTTGGCTTGTTGCCAGGTTATGGAAAAATCCTTTTTTAAACCTTTACTATTG
Organism: Onychomys torridus; assembly: GCF_903995425.1. Lineage (NCBI taxonomy): Eukaryota > Metazoa > Chordata > Mammalia > Rodentia > Cricetidae > Onychomys > Onychomys torridus. The sequence goes on from NC_050453.1 coordinate 81,101,304, forward strand.
ACATGATGTTTCTTATGAAATTCTGAGGCCTCCAGCACATTTCCTATCAATAATTTATCAATCTCATCATTACCTTGTGCTAGAGGGCCTGGCAGACCAGTATGGGATTGAATGTGAGTTATATATAAAGGATGACTCCTTTTCCTGATTGGATCTTGTATTTTAATAGTAAAGTTAATTCTGAAGCATCAGTGATAAATTCTGCAGTCTCAATATGTAATACCACTCTTTCAGCATACTGAGAGTCAGTAACTATGTTGAGAGGTTCTGAAAAATCCATTAATACCAACAGAATAGCATACAATTCCGATTTTTGAACTGAATTATAAGGACTTTGAACCTCTTTACTTAAATTTTCTGATTTGTAACCTGACTTTCCTTGTTTGTTGGCATCTGTATAAAATGTCCGAACTCCAGATATGGGTTTTTCACGTACAATTTGAGGCAAGATCCAATCAGCTCTCTTTATAAGATCAATTCTATTGATTTTAGGATATTTGCTGTTAATTTCTCCCAAAAAAGTACTGCAAGCTCTTTGCCAAGGTTCACTTTCTGTCCATAATTTTTCAATGTCCTCTTTAGTTAAAGGTACAACAATTTCTGCTGGGTCTATTCCTGCTATTTGATGAAGTCTCAATTTTCCTTTCAAAATTAAGTCAGCGATTTTTTCCACATAAGTTTTCAATTTTTTATTTGGTTTATTTGGTAAAAATATCCATTCCAATATAATATCTTCTCTCTGCATTAATATTCCTGTAGGAGAATGCCTAGAAGGTAAAATAACCAAAATGCAATCCAGCTTTGGATCAACACGATCCACATGTCCTTCATGTACTTTTTTTTCTACCAAGGCCAATTCTTTCTCAGCCTCAGGTGATAATTCTCTTGGACTATTTAAGTCCTTGTCACCTTCTAAGGTTTTGAACAAATTATTCAGTTCATCATTTTTTACCCCAACAATAGTTTGTAGATGAGAAATGTCCCCAAATAAACTTTGGAAGTCATTAAGAGTCTGTAGGCGATCTCTCCTAATTTGTATCTTTTGAGGTCTAATTTTTGTAGCTCTATTTTATATCCTAAATAATTAATAGAATCTCCTCTTTGTATCTTTTCAGGAGCAATTTGTAATCCCCAGCAAGGCAATATTTTCTTTACTTCTTCAAACATTCTTTCTAAAGTATCTACATTTGAGTCAGCTAGTAAAATGTCATCCATATAATGATAAAATGTAGATTTAGGAAATTGTTTTACATATCACTTCCAAGGGCTGTTGTACAAAATATTGGCACAGGGTTGGACTATTCAACATTCCCTGTGGGAGGACTCTCCATTGAAATCTTCTAACCGGTTGAGGATTATTGTAAGTAGGCACCGTGAAAGCAAATCTTTCTCTGTCTTTTTCTTGTAGGGGTATTTAAAAGAAACAGTCTTTTAAATCGATAACTATGAGAGGTCATCCTTTAGGTAACAGAGTAGGCAAAGGAATTCCAGATTGTAGAGAGCCCATTGGCTGAATTACTTTGTTAATTGCTCTAAGGTCTGTTACCATTCTCCATTTACCAGATTTCTTTTCAATAACAAATACAAGAGAATTCCATGGGCTAGTAGATTCTTCAATATGGTGAGCATTTAACTGTTCTTCTACCAGCTCTTCTAAAGCCTAGAGTTTCTCTGTTGTTAAAGGCCATTGATGAACCCATACAGGCTTGTCTGTTAACCATTTTAAAGGTAGAGCTGTTGGTGTCTTTGGAAGATCATCAGTTTTTGTGCCCTGTGCTTGTATAATATGTTTGGCTGGTGGCCACTCATTAGAATAATACCTTCTAATATTTCTCTCAGAAACATGTGCTAGTTTATGATTTATTTCTGAGGTTGGAGGGATGTTAATCTGAGCATTCCATTGTTGTAACAGGTCTCGACCCCACAGGTTCATGGCTATATTAGCCACATATGGTTTTAATCTGCCTTTCTGTCCTTCTGGTCCTATACATTCGAGCCATTTTGCACTCTGTTTAACTTGAGATAATGTTCCAATTCCTAACAGTTGAACATTTACCTCCTGAAGAGGCCAAGATGGATGCCAAAATTCTGGTGCAATTATGGTACCATCAGCACCTGTGTCTACCAGACCAGACAACAAAACACCATTTATTTTTATTGTTAATTTTGGTCTTTGTTCATTTATAGAAGTTTGCCAAAAATTTTCTTTATGGTTTCTCCTGAATTTTCTGTTCTCTTTGTCTCAGTTGTTCCATTACTCTGAGTAGCCTGGTTTATTCCAATAGGCATTTGGTTATTTAACTGCTCTGAGTAGGGGTCTCCTCTATGATTGCAGGAAAGGTCTGAACTGGATTCACTGTAGGGGCCTGCCTGAGGCCCCTCTGGGAGTTTCCTGAAGACTGAGGCAAAGTATTACCTTGTCTGTCCCTTGTTGATCTACATTCATTGGTCCAATTTCTTCCCTTACCACACCTTCTACATACTCCTGAATGAAGGGGCATTCTGTTGCCATTGTTCCTTGAAGAAACATTGTTTCTAGAAGTGCCCTGTTTACAATACCTTTTCAAATGTCCTTGCTTTCCACATCCAAAACATCTGACATTCCTCAAACCTCTTGAAATTGCTTCTCCTACCCACATATTATCATGATCATGAGCCTCAGCATTAACCGTATCTCTAATCCAATCTTCCAAGGGTGCAGATCTCACCTTTAACAGCCTGATTATTCTCTTGCATGCTTCATTTGTGTTCTCAAAAGCCAAAGATTCAATTATTATCTGGCTAGCTTCTGAATTTGGGACCATTTTCTTTACTGCTGAAGTCAGTCTTTGTAAGAAATCTGTGAAAGATTCTTTTGGGCCTGTATAACCTTTGTAAATGACTCAGTTGTCTTCCCTGGTTCCTCAACTCTGTCCCATGCATTCAAGGCTGCCATTTGACATAGAATTATAGTTTGGATATCATATAAACATTGTGTTTGTACTGCAGCATATTGGCCTTCTCCAACAAGCTGATCCTGGAAGATTTGTATACCTCTATCCCTACATTGTTTTGCTATGCTTTTAGCTTCCTCTTTGAACCACATTTGCCACTGGAGCTGCTGTCCGCATTCCAGAACCACCTGTGCAGCTCCCTCCAGTCTTGTGGTATAATCCTATTATAAGTTGACCAGGAGTTTAACATTTGTTTTACATATGGAGAATGCATGCCATAAGATACGATTGCTTCCTTAAACCTTTGTAAGTCTAACATTTCAACTGGAGTCCAAATATTTTGTGTATTCACTTGACCAGGTTGCTGTTGTATGGTTACCGGATAAATTAAGGGTGATTGTGTGAAAACAGGCTTTCTTTCTCTAACCTTATAATCCAATCCTGAAACAACTTCACTGTTAATTTCTTCTGTCTGAATCTGAATTTCTCTATAATTCATTTTAACAGGTTTAACAAGTTTCCCTAAAATTTTTATCCTGGCACTTAAATTGACTGTCTTTTTAAACTGTAAAATAAGGATAAGAAGAATAACAATGTACATAATTCGATCAACATTAATCTTCTCATATAGTTGTTCCATTACCATACTGCCTAAAATTTCAAACAAAGCCCAATTTTCTTCCAATGTACACATAAAACCCATTTTTTTTAAATGTGGAAAAAAAATCTCTTTTAAATAGTTTCCTTTAAAATATCTGATATAAATGACTTACCAATTCTGCGTAGAACAGTAGAAATCCAAGGGAATTTCCAAATAGCTACCTACCGTCTGAGGTGGGAATCCAGAGAGAGAGAGAGAGAGAGAGAGAGAGAGAGAGAGAGAGAGAGAGAGAGAAAGCAAGAAAGCATAGCTATATTCTGGTTAAAAGCTTGAATCCAACAGCTTCAATGTTCCCGTCTGAGCCGAGTAGAGTCTGGGCTCTGGCTTCCTTAAGCTTTGACCCACCACGTGCGCTGGCGTTACATCCAAAAGCAGCCTATCTGCAGTTGTGTGTAGCTCCTGCAATTAGCGATAGCTCCCGCAGGCCTGAGTTGTTCCTAGCACAGGCTTTTTAAGCAAGTAACTCCAGCTGTGGCGGTAACTGCTTGTAGCTAAGGTAGGTTGGGCCTGAGTCCTAAGCTGAGCTAGGCCTGGGTTAGGCCCAAACTAGGCACGAGTGAAGGAGCTGGGCCAGCCCAGGCAGGAAGCCGGAACCACTGCCAAGGCAAGCGGTTTTTTAATGAATTCTTGCCATGTTGGGCACCAAATGTAGATGTAACCGGCTTGTTAAATAAGAAACACAGAACCAATTGCAGAGTTAAAAACCACAAGGTCAAATCTAGAGCAGAAAACCTTACCCTTCACTGCTTCTCTGTTCTTCCTCTCTGTAGGAGACCTACTTCTGTGCATCCTGTCTATTTAAAGACTTTCTGTTCTGTTTTCTCATTGGTTGTAAACCCAGCCACATGACCTCCTTGTCACTGCCTGTTTGTACAGACCTCCAGGTCTTCTATGGTTGGTATTGAGATTAAAGGCATGAGTCTGCTATGCTGGCTGTGTCCTTGAACACAGAGATCCGCCTAGCTCTGCCTCCCAAGTGCTGGGATTAAAGGCGTGCCCCACTACTGCTCGGCTTCTGCTCTGGCTTGCTCTGACCTCAAGGCAACTTTATTGACATACAAATAAAATCACATTTCAATACAAATAAAATATCACTATACACCAGAAGCTAGTATGTGCTGTTCTTCTGGTACTAATGATAGTATCAACAGTGCAGACACAGCCCCACTCCTGAGACTATCCCTCAATTGAACCTACTTTTTAGAGTTAGAAAATTAAAGGAAATAAATTTAGAAAAAGAAATTAGATGTATTCCTATACAAGTGAGAATACCATTTCTTTTTCATATAAAAGCCAAAGAGAATCTCTTTAGAGTTTAAGTATATCACTATATTTTCTTATCAAAGGACTGTTAATTATGTCTGAAAGACTCAGTACTATTCTTTTGTCCAATAAATAATAAGACAGCACAAAAAACCAATTTAAATAAAGAGTAAAGGCTCATTTTTGCAACATTTCTGAGGAGTGATTTTTCCTTTTTAGTTTTATTATTTATCTATGTGTGTGTGTGTGTGTGTGTGAGAGAGAGAGGGGGGGGGGAGGGAGAGGGAGAGGGAGAAGGAGAGAGGGAATAGGGAGAAGGGAACGGAGTTACATTGGACTTCTCCATTTACCTTTCTAGGTATGGAGAATCTAACTCAGGTAGCCAGGTTTACATGGCATACACCTTCATCTGACTGAGGCATCTCACTGGTCTATATATAGTTTGAATTCTCATCCATATATGTTGTTACATAGACAGGGTACTTACAACATATAGATATATTTGATTCTCACTATGTCTTAGTCAGTGCTCTGTTGCTGTGAAGAGACACATGACCACAGCAACTCTTATAAAAGAAAGCATTTGGTTGGGGCTGGCTTACAAATTCAGAGGTTGAGTCCATTATCATCATGGCAGGAAACATTGTAGTGTGCAGTCAGACATGGTGCTAGAGAAGTAGCTGTGAGTAGTATATCCAGATCAACAAGCAGCAGAGTGAGACATCTCAAAGCTCATCTCAAGTGGCACACTTCCTCCAACAGGGCCATACCTCCTAAGTTTTTCAAATAGTGCCACTCAAATATATGAACCTATGGGGACCATTTTATTTCAGACCACCACATACTAATTGTATTATTGTATCTTTGATGCTTAGATGCTTTCTGAATTCTGTAATAAAGACTGATGTTTATTAATTTTCATTTATATCCCATCTTATTTAAAATATCACTTGGCATAGCATGCAATACCTGGATATAGGACAATTAGAATAATTTACATGTGGGCTAAGGTTGAAGACAATTGAATTGCATGGTTTAAATTCAGTCCTTTGGCCCACTAATAAATGCATTGCAATTTATTTAATGACTGATAATTCATTTTCACAACAACTTGCAGATAGTGTACTAGCAGAGAACATTGTGAACATTCTGTTAAAAGTGTTTAGCTGTGAGTTATGAAAGGTTATGGGAGAAACTTGAACGTATTTTATAAGTATTTATACAAGATGTGTATGAATGAATCATCTTTGAAGAAGTTACGTACTGTTTAATTCTAACTACATGAGGGGAAAGTGTGAATTCTGCAGATGATCAGTGTCTTTCAGAGGTCAGAAGAAAGAAGGTAAAAGAGAGTGTAAACAGGGTCTATAGGGCTAAGAAAGTTCTCTGTATCCAGTGGTGGACAAATGTGAGCAAAATCCACTTGAATGTGCGTAAGTGGTGTCAGGGATTTATTAAGATATAAAATGCAGAAATACAATCACAAATACAGGATATAGTAAATCAAGTTGCAGAGTTCTTCAAAAGATGGGGGCTAATCACACACTGCTTCACACTGCCTGAGCCTGTCTTCACCACCCAAGAAAGAGTGCACCACTTGACTCCCTCTGTTCCTAAGGGGTTATATATGCAGACAGTGAGCTACACCCCAGGCTTTGTGCCCCCAAAGACATTGGCAGAACATATTCCCACAACACATATGTGCTCTTGGAGGCTCTTAGATCACTACCTACTGAAAAGTAGCCTCAGTAAATGGTATCAAAGTCCATAAAGACTGCAATGTCACATGTGAACTCTAATGTAAACCACAAACCATATAACATATAGTATAGGCTTTCTGCCTTCAATAAATGGGCATTTTTTTGGCAGGGTATTTATTCTGGTAAAGACTATGCATAAGCAGAAGAGGAGATACATTGAGAATTTCTACATCTCCCTCTCAATTTTGATGTGAGTCTAAAATTATTCAAAATTTAAATATTTTTAAAGGATTATGGGAGGAAAGAATACTAATGCTTTATAATCTTCCACAATGAGGACTTACTGCTAACTAGTGGGCCAGTCTCCAACAGCCTAGGGTATGCAAAAAAAAAAAAAAAAAATCCATGAATGCGGAAAGGGCTATACTTTTTCTGTCTGAGGGGTAAATAAGGAAACACACACTTTCTGATGGTAATTTTCTTTTTTACTTCATCTTAAAAAATACTGCTTGAAAATCTCACTGTTGCCACATAGTTATATTCTACACATTTAACATTACCTGTTCATCTATAGAGCCACACCTTCTATATTTCTCTACCCACTCAGCTACTTCTCTCACACCTCTTCCTACATCTCCTATACTTCTCTCTACACACTCAGGTACATCTCTTCACACTTCTCCCTGCATCTCTCACACTTATTTCCTGTACACACATCTCTATACAAGTCACATCTCTTTTCTATACAGCTTCATATCTCTCTATATACACATTTCTTCTCTACTCTGCTACATCCCTTCATACACTACTACATAATTCACTCACTCATTCACTCACTCACTCTCTTCTACACACATTTCTGACACACGCACACACACACACACACACACACACACACATCTTTCTACTATACAGTTACATCTTCCATATCTCTCTACCCACTCAGCTACAACTCTTCACACTTTTCTCACACTTCTTACACCTCTTCTCTCACACTTCTCCTCTACACAGTCCGCTACATCTCCCTTTCAGCACATATACCCTTCAACTTCCAAACTCTAGACAATTATAAGTTATATATTCAGTGTCTGACCCATTCTCATAACACATGATATGTCATACATTTTTTCTCAGGTTAGGGAGATCACACTGACTAGGCATGGTGAGTAAAGTAAGCACATAGCTCTGAGTGGTTAGTGTTCCCAGAAACAGAATGACACTGAAATTCAAGACTTAAACAATAAAAAGTTAGTTGTCTGAACCTTGAGGTTAGGAGTACATGCAGAAAGTTCATTACTGCAGGTGGTTATGTCTACCAAAGTTGTTTCATGCCTGACCTAGATTTACCATTAAACACATGGGAACTTGTCCTTGTGTGTTCATCTCCAGGGGCAACCAGTTTGCTTTTAATTTGATCTAAAGTCTAAAATTAGCTCTTTGTGACTGAGAATACTATTACATTCCTATGTCAGTCTGAATAATGAAAAATATCCTAATATTATTTTTATTCATCAAATTATACAGCTTAAGCAGAAGTCATCTTCCTGATCATCCCCAGCTATATATGTGGCCAAAGATGGAATATTTTCACAAGATAAACACACAAGCAGTGGGAAAAATAACCCTTCTTTCTAGGGAAGAAATACAGTGGCACATGAGAGAAATTACAGACAGAAGCAATTAGTTTTCAGAGTCTGTGGTCTCATAAGCCTTGCTTGATGGAGTTCCTCCATTGGAGGGTTATTTATCTGATGGATAGGCACCTGAATTATTATTTGCCATCTGCTGTATACTCACATGCTTCCAGCAAGGACTTGTTGGTTCTTCATATGTGATTTTTCCAAAAATTTAGTAATCTCCTTCCCAATTCCAATGAATATGTATCAATACACTTGCATATAACAGCTATTGTTAAATTCTTACATACCTGTATATGTGTACATAAGCATATATGCATTTAAGATATGATTGCATATATCTGTTTATATATGTATGCATTTAAGATGTATGTGTATATATGTACCCTTAAAACACATACTAGTATGTATATGTACAAATATCCATACACATTTAATGCATACTATTATCTATAACTATCCATATATTCTACCACCCACCTATTTGTATATGTGCCCATCTATAAGTTTATAAAACATACCAGTGTTTGAATGTTTGTATATATGTATATGTATATATTAAATATAAACTTATATACATATTTAAGATATACCAATACATATATATGCATACATATTTATATTTATATGTAAGACACACCTGAATATATATGTGTGCATACCTAAAATGTACATTTATTAAGTACTTGTACATTAAAAACAAATATGTACATATATTTGTATATTCTAGATGCAAATGTTTATGCATTTTATATATATTTAATCTTAAGACATACCTGTGTACGACAAATTGCTAAATGGTCTTATTAATATAAAACCCAGAGCCAGATATTAGGGTGAAAATCAAGAAATTATAGAAATAGAACAAGCCAAGGCACAAGTTCTTACCGCTAGGAAATCCTCAGCCCAAGAGAGAGTTACTTTCTCTATACTCACACCTTATATGTTCTGTGCTCTGCCATCTCACTTCACTGTCTCTGCCTAGCTACATCACTTCCTTTTTCTGCCCAGCTCTATCACTTCCTATCTGTCTGTATAGACCTCCAGGCCTCTATGGTTAATTAGTGCTGGGAATTAATGGTGTGTGCCACCACATCTGGCTCTGTTCTCAGTGTGGCCTTGAACTTACAGAGATCTGGATGTATCTCTGCCTCCTGAATGCTAGGATTAAAGGCATATGATACCACTGCCAGATCTCTATGTTTAATATAGTGACTAGGTTTTTCCTCTGATTTCCATGAAAGCTTTAGTTATTAGAGCACAAATAAAATATCACCACATACTTGTGTATGTGTACATAGATACATGTATATTTAATACACACAAATGCATGTATGGTCACATACATGTATGCATATTAAAGATTGACTTACATTAGTGTGTATACATATAATTATGCCCATTTAAAGCATTTATATATATTTAAATTCTTATTGACTAAGCTGAAGTAGGAGTGCATAGTAGGAATTTGTTCTGTGATCTCTTGACTATATGAGTCATATACAAAACTATGCTCTTCATTGGCATAGATAGTAATGGGCATATTTTCAAGATTAGTTGAGAAAAAAAGGTTGTGCAAAGATATGGTATCATAATGATATCATCAGAGGTGATGGGCCCCATACCCTCTAAACACCCCAATTGAGAAAATCTGGGGAATATGATGTTTGCTGCATTCAAAAGCATTGCATTTCAGTGATTCCTCCTCTTTCTAGGAATTCACCTCACCTACAGGGCCCTGCAATTTCATTCCCACCCTTCCTATACCTCTTGCCTTTCCATTGTCATATTACTTAGAGTGCATTCTAGCTTTGTTTGTATCAGCAGCACCTCATTTATAAATGACATTGTCAGGGCTATTATTGAAGCTGTTTGCAGAATGTAGGAAAGCTGTCAAACTGAGCAGAGGCAAACTGTTTGCTTCAAACAGCAAATAAAACATACTCATAAATGATTAAAGGCACTTCATAAGCAATCCTTCCCAAGGAAATGGAAATGTTGTCAGATAGAGTATTAATCTATCTTGTGCATCTGGGTTGAAGCCCAAAACAGTTGCCTCTAATAACTAGCATGATATTAGGATGCTCATCTCTCCTCAGAAAGGGATGCTCTCTACCACAAGCCCTACCATTTAAGTTTGGTGTCATGGTATCAGTGGGACCTGTACCCTTGACATAAACCTTATAGCACAAACTCCTTTTAATGTTTCAGTGACTCTAAAGAAAACATTAAAAAATGAAAATCAGCAACATCAGACGAGCAAACAGTCAAGCATGCCCCTCATATAATAGGAAGTTATTCAGAAGTACCTCAAACACATAAATAAATATAAAGTTTTGTGTAGGTATGTTTATGTGTACATGTGTGGATACACACATGGGTTCATATGTGTAGAGGCCAGAGGAAAAACACAGGCACTCTTCACCATTCTTCCTCTTTGAATTAGGGCCTGTCATTGACCTGGAGTTTCTCATCAGACCAGGCCGACTCACCCTCCATTCCCAGGCACACTTCTGTCTCTCATGCGACGCTGGTGTGACAAATTCATTACACCACAGCTAGTTTTCTTGCTGAGTTGTAAGAATTGAACTCAAGTCCTCATGCTTTTAAGGCAAGCACTTAACTGACTTACTGTCTCCCCAGTATTGACATGGTGGCTAACATTGAAAAAAATCATTTGATATACTTAGAGAACTTCAATCTCAATGTTTTCAGGGGGAGGAGAAAGTCAGAAGGCCAAGCAATGATGAAACACATATTTCTAATTGTTATTGGGAAAAATCAATGGCCTTAGAAAAAGTTATTGCCCAAGATTACATTTAGTTTATACTATAACCCACAAACAATGTGAATGTGTGTGTGTGTGTGTGTGTGTGTGTGTGTGTGTGTGTGTGTGTGTTTTGTACATGTGAGAGTGTGTTTATGTAGAAATGTGCATGTAAGATGTGTAAGTATGTACATATCTGTGTGGTGCTCCAATGTCAAAGTTATTTGTTTTCCTTAATCGTACTTTTTAGTGAATCTGGGGTTCACCAATTTTTCTGGGGTGATATATGGGCCAGTGATTTTTCAGAACCCTCATAACTTGAGCACCCCAGAACTGGCATTACACTGAGCATGGTCCTTTTCCCATGAGTGTTGAGACTCAGGTCCTCATTCCTATATGACAGACACTTTATTGATTACATCACCTCCTCAACCCCACAAACAAGATTTTCATGCAAACTCTCTTGTGCCCCCACAAAATAATATGAAAAGGAAATCTTTTAATATGTACTTGATGCTCAATGGAACAAAACCAATTCAGGACCTATAATTTATGATTTATGTTTTAATTTTCATTTTCTTTTCTTCTTCTTTTCTTTCTATTTTTTTTTTACTTAGCTTAGTTCAAGTAAAATTATATACAATTAAATTCATTCTCCTTTAAGTGTATAATTCAGTAGATTTAACAAGTAGATGCTACCACAAAGAGTATAAATACTACCACAACACTACATAACACTTATTTCTATAAGCTTTAAAATTTTCTATTCTGCTTTGTATGAAGCCCCTCCCTGTGCACCCTGATAGTCATGCCTCATTCCTTCACTCCAGCTTTGTCTTCCCTCAGAACCTCACGTCAATGGACAAGCTGTAGGCATCTTTTATGCAGCCTGATATCTTGTCAGTTCTCCCCCATTGGTACACGTGTCACTGGCTGGTCTATGTTCACTTAATGCATCTGTGCATCAGAGCTCATTCTGCATTGTGTCCATTTATGGAAAGAGAAGCTCCTTGAATACTGAGGAAAAGCTTATGACTTCTTGTATTGCACAAACTTACTTCCTTTGGGGAGATGTTTAGACACAACTGTCCTGACCATGTACAAATGGCTTTAAACCTGTTATTGAAATATGAAATGGATATCAGTATAGATGTAACAGTCTTATTAAATTAGAAACACAGAGCTAAATGCAGAGTTAAAAGCCCAAGAGATCAGAGCAGTAGCTAAAAGCTGATACTAAAAACCTTTCTTACCCTCCACTACCGCTGTCGTCCTTCCCCTTTGAAAGAGACCTACTTCCTGTGTATCTGTCTTTTCTGTTGTGCCTTCTCATTGGTTGTAAATGCAACCACATGAACTCCTCATCACTGCCTGTCTATACAGACCTCCAGGTCTTCTATGGTTGGTATTGAGATTAAGGTGTGTGTCTTCATGCTGGCTGTATCCTTGAACACACAGAGATCTGCCTGTCATGTGATTGGGATTAAAAGTGTGTGCCACCACTAGCCGGCTTCTGCTATGGCTTGCTATTAGCTTTGACCCCCAGGCAACTTTATTTATTAACATAAAAATAAAATCACATTTCAGTACAAATAAAATATCACCATATTACCCCTTTTCTATTTTAATAAAAAGAAAAAATGAAAAAAGTTATAACTAATATAAGAAAAACTATATATAAAGGTACAATAACTATATGCCATATATATAAGCAATAAATACCTAAACAATGTCTAGTCCATTTGCATTTTACAAATTAAGAGAAAATAATTCCATTATCTATCCTATTTTGGTAAGTCCAAAATGTACCTGATTCACTTTCTATCCTAACTTACATTATTAACAGAACTATTTTATAATGTCTTTCAAATTTATACACTTACTCTTTAGTGAATTTCTTTTCTAAAATTCTTAACAAGGAAAACTGTAACTATAACTATCTAATCTCCAGCTATAACTAACTAATCTTCTATTCCCTCAGAGACCCAAGAAGGAAATAATATTACCTAATAAAAATAAAAACAGGAAGAGCACGCAAGCAGCTTCAAAAAAAAAAATGTGAGTTGACAGAAACAGCCAGCTTCCTGGACAGTCACCCGAGGTTTCTCCGCAGTGTTGGGGCATCATCCTCAGCCTATATAGTCTTAGTGTATCTGACAGACTCATTTGTGAAGTAGGATGTACACAAGGTCAACAGTTCGACCTCACATTTGGTGAGAGCAGTCCATGTACCAGAAACACCTGAATTCCACTAGTGTCCTGTCATGATTCAGGATTTTAAATTCTGGAAATTGATGATGTTTTTTTAATTCAGCTGTCCATTCTTCTTGGCTATGTGTGTGTGTGGCTTCATCTCAGCATCCCGTTCTTCTCCACATCCCTCTATTAAATGCCAGTCTACCACTGAGAGGTGTGAGCTTAGTTATTCTTCAAGAATAACTGTTTCATCTCCTGTTCCACTGTATATCAGAAGCCATTGGCCCACTGCCTGTTCAGCTACCTTAGAAGAAAAGGGAACTGTACCTTTTCGGATTGCAACAGCCACTTCAGTGATGGTGCTATATTGTCTTGGCCTCAGAAGATGCCTTTTGTTAAAGCCACAACCACACTTATTTTGGCAAGAATCTGTAGTCCTTTGTTTCATGTCCTGTCTGTCCATTTTGTCCTGTTTGTCAGCAGTTGATTCAAGGATACCTTGTTGTCCAGTGACTAACTTTTGCCACAATGAAAGTTAACCCCATATGCAGTTTCTCCAATGCCCATATTTTCTCTGAAGTAGATTGGTACTGCCAGGAGCTGACATGTCTCATAGTCATAACAAAAAAGAAAAAAAATTCTAAGTTATTAAAACATTTTAAATGCCATATTCTGTAGAACTCTGAAGGGTTTTAAGATGACCTGCCTATCTAATATATATCTGCTCCATTTTGAAAACACACCTAATATGACTACAAGTTCAATTATAATGCCTAACTACTAACTTGCATTTCTTTATATCCTAATAGTTGGTAATTATAACATTCAAGGATCAGTAAATTGCATTACATTGTTAAATGAATGGCATAAGTACATATCTTGAACAAGATTAGAAATATATGTATAGCATTTTCTAACAATCTCAATATATATAAATTTTTTTTGAGCTGAGGATCGAACGCAGAACTTTACGCTTGCTAGGCAAGCACTCTACCACTGAGCTAAATCCCCATGGATTGTATACAATATAAAATCCAATCCAATGTAAAGTATTTAAAACTAGTAATTGTCTTTTTCTTTCTGTTTTGAAACAAGAACTTTAATTCTAATCTCCTTAACTTAGCCCTTTTCCTAACCCTTAACAACAACCCTCCTAAACAATGAAAATTATCCCAGACCTAAAACCCATTAAAAGACTAAAACCCACCCACCCCACACCACCTTTTTGGGAATGTGGGCAGCATATTCTTAAAATTACTTGCTGCTGGGTATAGGCAAAGGTATCTTCATTCTGAAAAGAAAAATTTTGGATTAATTGTCAAGTTCTAGGAAATGTAACTATATCGTTCATTATCCAGTCTGTGCATAATACCAAAGTTAAGGGTTTATCTCAAGTCCTTATTCAAGTAGTCTTTGAAACTGGATCATCTCAGCTAGCCCTCTCAAAATTGCTTTGAGCACTTTGTAGTCCAAAGCTGATCTGTATATGATGTTTGTCAGGTTACTGGTATTATTATTGTCCATGTAGGATTATTCTTGTTGTGGGCCTCCATCTTATTCCTGGAGACTTCAGTTGACGTTAGACCTGGCCGTGATTTCCTGCAGAAAACTGATAAGAGATTGAACACAAAGACATGTATAGGCAGCTAATTGAGGCCTTTTTTCTATAATTAGTTAGTACTCTATATGACCATTAATATCTTAACAAAGTTTAATATATATAAATCTTGTAAATTTTGATATAAAATTCATACTTTAAGAAAAGTTTAAATATCATCATATATTATCCTAGGTGACATCAAAGTATAACAAGGATGTGGAAGTGGAGGAAAAAGTTGTGCATTGCAGGGAACCTGCAGTGTCAGAAGCAAATTGTGATACTGCCTAATTAGAGGAGGGATTTGTTTTCTTTGGGCAACTTGTCCAGTTTTAGGCAATGTATACAAATGCATCCAACTCTTTTCTACAAACATTCAAATTCTGTCCAGTGGACTCCCCCACTTAAGGCATACTCTAGTTTGCCTCCAACAAATATATTAATTTCAAAGTTTATTATCTATATATGTAACTTTTCTTTAGATCCTATTTGAATTTGTTATGCTACTAGTTTCCTTTTTTTGTGAGTAAAATAAAGTATCTAACCCTTATTGATTTATTTTAAATGTTTTCAATTTATTTTATTTCTCATAATCAATTAACTTATTAATGCAGTGCTGGGCACCAACTTCCAGGAGCTTGCACACGCTAAGTGGATGATCTGCTATTGTGCCGTATTCCCAGACCTCTGTTCATTTTTGTATGTGTGTGAGAATTGTAATTTCACTTAAAATACTCGTCTTTTAGACTAGTGATGTGGCTCAGAGGTTAAGAGCACTTGCTGCTCTAGTAGAAGATCTTAGTTTGGTTCCCAAAATGTATGCCAAGCATTTCACATCTACCTATGACTTCAGGGAACCTGACCTCTTCTTCTGGCCTCAACCTGCACACACTGGCACATGTGCACAAGTGTGTGCACAAATGCACACACATGAAAATTGATAGTAAATTAAAATCTTTACAACTCATCTTTTAGCAGTCAACTAAATTCAGGTTAGCCGATCACACAATGTGCATTTCCTCTCTTGTCACAGAAGTAAGTCATACACTTCTAAGAGACTTCACTCTGTCACTTTCAGTTCCCTTTCCTCATCAAATAATCTGGCACATGGTAAACTTTCCTCTATCCAGGACAGAGCAGTCCCCCAAGATAGCTTTGCTTTCCACAGCAGGTCTGTCTAATGAGGCAGACATGGTTTTGAGAGAAGTATCATACCTTCCAATAATATCAGGACTTCTCAAGGTACAGACATCACTGACAGGAAACCTGTAACCTGAGGATAGGGCCATGGAAGAGAAGCATCCACCAGACTTGAGTCTCAGGCTCCTCTAAGCTCCATTTTTTCAAACTGGCAGAGTACTAGGGAGAATACCAGTGGTAATATTTGTTGTTGGGAGATTCTGTCATCCATACAGGTGATATTTAATATTTATTCTCATAGGAAACCTCTGATGGCAATAAATCAAGTATGTATGATTTGTTTATGTCATAGAGTGACATATAAGTATCAAATCCTATTAGTTCCTTTTTTTTTACTTTCAGTTGCAAAAACAAAAGAAGGATGTGGAAGGCGAATAGTCCTAATTCCTGGATGCTGATTCCAATGCTGACATTTCAGAGAAACAAGATTTCAGGTCTCTAAAGGAAAGTATTTATCTTGTGGGCTCAGTGCAAAGCTCCCTAAAAGGAGACATCACCAGCTAGAGTGGAAAGAATAGGGAGAGTTTATTTGTTTATTACAATTGCTCAGGCAAAAGCAAACCCACAGTAAGTGGTACACATAAACTGATAGGTAAAGATAGGCCTTGGTATAAGGGACAATTCTGACAGCCAGAACTCCTGAGTACATTAGCTTTACAGATAACTTTTAAAAAGCCACAGCTGTCTCTACAAATGGTTTATATGCAAAGCTCACTTGATGGTTTTGATCATATTTATTTACTGCATGGTTTATCGGTGTAATTCCTGTTGTTTTTATTTATTTATTTTTACATTACATTTTAAATTATTTGTTTGTTCATCTTATGTGTGTGAGTGTTTTTGTTACAAATATGTAGGTGTGGTAGTTTGATTAAGAATGACCCCTCATGGAGACAACTCACCTTTGTGGTATCTGGGAAGAGATAAGAATTCCTGAATCTTGGAGATGTGAGTTTACAACATTCAAGTTCCTATTGGTGAAATTATCATTGTCAGGGCAATACAGGTTACCCACTTTTTACAAAGAGCACTGGGTACTTATGATAGGAGCTGTAATTACAAGGAGAATCTATTGTGAGTTTAAGCAAAACTGAATGAATTTGCTTCTGCTCAGATACTAGATCAATTTTTGAATTTCCATATATGTAATAAGCAAGAGCCAAGCTCTGATTCTTTCCATCAAGGAGCAGGTCAGACCTCACCATACGGCTAATGTATCTGAGGCATGATCTATTCTGCCAATTGCTCCTGAAGCTTATCCTGAGCTTGCAGGCATCTGGGGTAAAGGCTCTCATGGCTGCTCCCTCAGTTCAAGTACCTTAAAATAAAGATTGACAAGAGAGGAAGAAGAGTCAAAAGGAAGAACTTAAAGTAAAACAAGAGGAAAATAAACAACCAGGGGAAGAGGAAAAGGAATTTATTGTCTATAAACCATGTAGAATATAGATATGGGGTGAACAACTATGAAACATTCACCTCTCCTTCACCCCTGCATTTGAACAAAACAAGTAAGTGAAATATTCTTTGACAAGTATTGTCCATCACAAAATAATGTACTGGTTCTTGTAAACTCCCAGCTTTGGTAGAAAACCCACCCAGAGAAACTCTTAGGTTGTGCAGCATCTCTGGAGATGCTCACATCTTCTGCTGAGTACAGTCTGGCACTGGAACGACATATCTTACACCTCCTTCCCTCTACTGTCTTAGCTTCTGAGGCTCAGCATCTGCCCCTCACCAACCTCCTCAAACTTCACTGCAGCTGACAAAGTTGTGTCTGCTTTTCTTGTCCCCGTTATTACAAAACACTGGACAAATGCAATTTCAGGGAAGAAGAAAGCTTGATACAGCACAGTTAGCAGGTAGTCTATTTTCTTAGGTAGGATTACTATTGCTGTGAAGAGACACCATGATCATGGCAACTCTTATAAGGAAAACATTTAATTGGGGTAGCTTGCTTACAGTTCAGAGGTTCAGTTGATTATCAACATGGTGGGGAGCATGGTGGTGTGTAGGCAGATGTGGTGTTGGATCTGAGGGTCCTACATCTTGCAGGCAACAGGGGTCAACTGAGACACTGAGTGGTATCATGAGTTCAGGAAACCTCAAAGGCTTCCTCCACAGTGACACACTTCCTCAAACAAGACCACAACTATTTCAACAAAACCACATTTACAAATAGTGCCACTCCCTATGAGATTATGGGGGCCAATTACATTCACAAACTATCACATCAACCCATCATGGCAGGGAAAACTGAGTGGCAGAAGTGTGAGGCAGCTGGTCACACTGCATCCACAGACAGGAAACAAAATAAATGCTGTTACTCAGCTCATTTTCTCTTTTTTATTCAGTCCAGGACTACAGCCCATAGACTTCAAAGGGGGTCCCCTCTCCTATATTAATTTTTTTTGAGAACACCTTCATGGACACACCCAGAGGTGTGTTTCCAAGGTGATTCTAAATCAAGTTGATAATAAAGATGAGCAACCATAACCACTTGAGCCTCTTTTATTCCCATTGTCCCAGTTCCCTGAGAGGCATCTTTCTCCATGTTACTTTATTCCCAGTGAACACTGAATGTAGGTACAGACAGGTACTATCCTTGGCTCACATATCTGAGACTTGGAGAGAACAGATGTAGTAAAATAAAAAATGTGGCTCCTACTCCTGGGAGAGAGGGAGAGATGGCACAACCATGATAAGGAAATTCTTCAAATAGCGGAGGTTCACTCAGGTGACATAGGATTAAAGGAAGTAGCATATAGAGAAACAGACTGTGATTATGAGAAACAGAATTAGTCTTGTACTTACCAAGCCACCTGAAATAGTTGCCTTTCTATGTGAACTCTAAAGATACTCCTGATCTCAAAGCACTCTGCCTTCACAGTGACCAAAGCTCCTTTAAAGGGGAGGGGGAGATTTTTCTTTTTTTTTTTTTTTCTTTTCTTTTTGTGTGTGTGCACAAGAGTGCACTCATGTGCACATACCTGTTATGTACGTGTATGTCCTTGGGGAGGAGGGTGTTGAATTCCCTGGAGATGGAGTTATAAGCAGTTGTGAAGTGCTTATAACTAAGCACTAAGAAGCCAATTCAGGTTGTCTGCAAGAGTAGTAACACTATCAACAGCTGAGATTTTTCTCTGTCTCTCTGGTCCTGGCAGTGACTAAAGTCCCTTGACATGTGGAAGCTTGGGATTGTCATCTGGAGACTCAAATCCTCCCTCTGCTTTTGTACACAAGTGGAACTGGCTTTGGCATGCTAACAGTTTTTCTGCAGGCTTTGCCTGAGACTTTCATTTTTTTTCTTCCATTTTTCTATTTTTCACATGAAACTCCATAGATTATATGATAATAACTCAAATAGAGTATATCCTCTGGGAACATATTTTAAATGCATGAAAGAATAAATTACATATATTATCTTAGTCTAAGAAGCTAGTCAATTTCAAGTCTAGCTACATCAGACTTTATGATGAAGGGTTTTTACTTTTATTTCTTTTTTTTTTTTAATACCATAATTCTTTATTGATGCTTTGGGTATTTCAGGTCATGAACCTCAATCCCACTCACCTCCCAGTCCCTTAATACCCACTCTTTGCTCTGCAGCATCCCTCCCAACAGAACGCCTCCCAAATTAATTAAAATTAAACAAAACAAACAAACCCACCTCGCTCCTCCATCTTTCCTGCCTCTCCAACACCTCTTCATTCATCCTTGTTGCATTGGGAGCTGTGGTGTGTCATGCAGTCTACCCTTTTGTCCAATCAGCCCCACCCATGAATGTTCATTACCATGAGTCATTGATGTGGTTTAAAGCCTCTGGCCTCTGGTACACCATTATTACTGGAGCCTTGCTGAAATTCCTCTCAGATATCCTGCTGTTGCCCTGAGACATGGAGATCCTGTGGTTATCATTTTGCGTTATCATTTTACAGGACCAGTCCCTTCATGTAGTCCAGTGGATCATAAATAGGGTGGATGTTAGGGTGGTTAAACCCAAGGCCCAGGGTGTGGACCTGGGTGGTAGTTAAACTGGTCAGTCTGAGATGGTGGCACCACCCCCATCAGGCAAAGGGTAGAGTCAGCCCTCCCACACCTGTGGTGATGGGTGGGGCCATCCCTCCCTAGTGTGGGTTGTCAGCTCACTCATGAGGAGTGGGGCCAACTCTCTTGATGCAGTGTCCATTGAGGGGCAGGGACAGCTCTCCAAGGGCAGTGAAGGGTGGGGACAGCTCAGCACAGCCCTCATATTTCAACACATGTGGTTCCTATGAAGGCATCCACAGGCTTGCCTGGTGCTACTTTACCCAAGTGGGGGAAAGACAGACACCCACATACCAGCCTGGGTCCCTACTCTCCAGGCTGGCTGAAGGCATCCACAGGATAGCCTGGCTCCTCGTAGTGCTAGGTAGGTAGGTGCTATTATGATTAGCAAATATATGGTGGAGAAATGGGAGAGAAAGAAAAGTAGAATGGTTCATGTGCTGTCAAAGAGGAACAGGCTGATGTGGATGGCCTGCTTGCTACCCTGGGCCAAGGTGACAGCTGGGACTGGGCTGCTACCAATAGCCCTTCCTAGGTCTGAGGTGCTACTGCCACTGAGGACTGTGTTGACATCCATGACTCATGTTGCCACCAAAGGCCACAAGGATGCCTGGTGTCTGGTGTCTGAAGGCCATGCTGCCATGCCATGCTGATCTGAGTGCCTGTGCTGTCACCCAGGGCCATGATGACATCTTGGCATGAGCTGCTGCCAAGGGCCATGTCTGGGTCTATGGCTCTAAAGCAGCCAGGTTTGAGGTGATACCTATGGCCCATGTTGCCACCAAAGGCCACATGGATGTCTGGACAGCCACCTTAGACCATGTTGCTTTCTGAGACCCATGCTGCTGCTGGGACCATTCTGATCTGGGTGGCCTGTGCTACCACCCAGGGCCATGGTGACATCCAGGCCTGAGCTACTGTCCAGGGCCATGCCTGGGTCCATGACCTTAAAGCAGCCAGTATCTGAGGTGATGCCTGTGGCCCATGTTGCCACCAAAGCCCACATGGATGCCTGAGGTCTGGTCAGCCACATGAGAACATGTTGGTATCTAAGGGCCATGATGCTGTGGGACCATACTGATCTGGGTGACCTGTTCTGCCACTTGGGGTCATGGTGACATCCAGGCCCAAGCTTCTACCCAGGGCCATGTCTGAGTCTGTGTTCCTGCTGCAACTGGGGTCTGTATCTATATCCATGGCCCTTGTTCTCATTTTTATTTCTTATGTGGGTGACAGACATACAAGTTTCTTTTTAGGTAAAAATTTTGGAGTATGAAAGACTCAGTTTTATCTCTAATATTTCATATAATCCAGTCAGATAGATTTCATATGAAGTGACTATTTTAATTTTTGGATGTCTGAAGCAGATTATTCATGCCATTTACTTAGCCACCAGCAATGTGATCTCCCAGGATGATAAGATACACACACTACTGCCACAAGCTAGTAGAAGGAGCATGTGATCACGGAGAAATGGCTGGTGTCACAAACAACCTCAGCATGTAGGTTTCTCATACACTTTTTATATGATACAGAATTTTATTGTATAATTAGCTTTATTTAAATTTTCCCCCACAAGTTTCTATGATGTATGTTTCTTTGAGATAGCAAAATGATGGGTCTTACTTTCTAATCCAGTTTGTTAATTCTATGTCTCTACTAGGTAACTGAGACCATGGATATTAAGAGTTATTATTAAACAATGTGTATTAGTATCTCTCATTAATTCTTGCTTTTTGTGTTTTATTTGTCATCTTATAATTAAATGGATTTATTTACTTCCTGTACTGTCTTGATGTGTTTAGCCTTCTCTTCAGACCCATGTGTTCTTCCATTAGCTTGTATAAGTTGGTTAAGTGACCATAAAGTTCTTAATCCTATTCTTGTCATAGAAAGTTGTCCTTTCTCCTTTGATTACAATGGATATTGTTGCTTGCTTTCACAGTCTTAGCTGACACCTGTGGACTCATATAACTTGTAGAATAAATTTAAGCTCTTCTGTCTTTTATAGACTTCATTGAAAAAATGAGCTCTTATTCTACAAGGTATTTCTTTCCTTGGATTATGTAAGTTTTCTTTAATGATTTTCTTTTTTAATAAATACAAATAATTTTATAATTGACTTAATTTCATAAATCAGCAATGGATTTCCCCATTCTCCCTCCTACCACCCCCCAGCCGTCCCTTCAATCCACCCCCATTCCCACCTCCTCCAAGGCAACGTCTCCCCTGGAGAGTCAATGCAGCCTGGTAGACTCAGCAGAGGCAGGTCCAGTCCCCTCTTCCCTACACCAAGGCTGATCAAAGTGTCCCAGCATAGGCCCCAGGCTCCAAAAAGCCAGCCCATGCATGAAGGACAGGTCCTGGCTCCACTGCCTGGGGACCTCTCAAACAGTTCATCAACTGTCTCACTTATACAGAGGGCCTGGTCCAGTTCCGTGGGGGCTCCTAAGCCATTGGTTCACAGTTCATGAGTTTCCACTAGTTTGGCTATTTGTCCCTATGCTTTTACCAATCATGGTCTCAATATCTCTCACTCATACAATCCCTCCTCTCTCTTGCCAATTGGACTCCCAGAACTCCACATGGGGTAGCTGTAGATCTCTGCATCCACTTCCATCAGACACTGGAGGAAAGTTCTATCATGACAGCCAGGGTGTTTGGCCATCTGATCACCAGAGCAGGTCAGCTCAGGCACTCTCTCAACCATTACTAGTAGTCTCCAGTGGAGGTATCTTTGTGGATTTCTGAGGACCTTTTTAGCACTCTGCTTCTTCCTATTCCTCTGAGGTCTTCATTCATCATGATATTATCTGTGCCTTTGACCTGGGTCTCTTCTCCTTCAATACTAATAATGCATCAGGTTTCTAGTATCTCAGAGTTTTCATATGCTCTGTTATGAGTTTTTTGTTTGTGGTTTTTGTTCCATTATTCTTTGCACCAATTTCTGTTCCTCTACACAATATCTGATGCTAAGCTCTGTTGTGGGATTATCATTTATCTTGCTAAGAATAATGATATATGTTTATGCTTTTAGCTCCTTTTTGTATGTAGTAATGGGTGTGGACTATATGATTTCATTCTACTATTGAAGTTTATGTTCATCATGATCAGAAAACACATGTGACATAATTAAAATAAAATCTCACCAAGTTTCTAAGAGTTGTTTGATGGGCCAGGATGAGATCTGTCCTGGAAAACCTCCTTTGTGGTACTGAGAAGAATGGGGACTCTCCTGAGTCTGGGGTTTTCCTCTTTGACCCTCCAACTTACTTTCCAATTCAAGGTCTTTCATGGAACTAGAGCTCACCAAGCAGTTGGTTGAGACCCCAGCTTCCTTCTGTATTGATGAAATTATTAAGGCCACTCCACGTAGTTAAAAGGGAGGTTTATTTTGTGGGGTAACTTACAAATGAAGGGGTAGGTTGCAGGCAAAGGTATAGGGTAGTCTGGCGGTGTTCTCTGGAGAACTCTGCTCAGTCCACCTCTAGTGTCCGGCGTCCCGGAACCAAGAGACCACCTCCTCCTGCTCCTCGGTCTTCCGCTCCTTCCTCTGCCCCGCCTTGTGGGCGTGATCATTACTGAAGCCTCAATGGGGGTTGGAACTTCCAGGCCAATGCTGGGATGGCTACCCACTACACTTCTGTCTCTGCCTCCCCAGTAGTAGGGTTTCTTGTTCTTGATGCCACACCTGTCCTTGATCATAGGTAGTCATCAGGACTTCATGCTTGCACAACAAGTGTTTTCCTGACTGAGCCACCTTCCTAGTTCCTCTTTTTCTTCAGAAGGCATTTGTTTACCTGCTTGTTATGTCTCTATTTCCCCCAGTCTCACTTATTCTGCTTCTCTACTCGTCATTGAACCTGGAGCTCACAGACGGGCTGGAAAGTATTTCCTTTTTGAAGCTGTAAGTTATTAAACTTAGACCTCAGTGCCAGATCTGAGATAGTTTCTATGCATTGTTGGTAAGGGAGGCAAAAACAGCTCATAAAACATCATACACTCTTGCTATGGAGCTTGGTTGCTCACAAGAACTAAATAAGATGGTGTTGCTGCAGATATCACACATGTTCATTGCACAATAGAGAAAAAACAAGGTGTAATTAAACTAAAAGATTCCTCCCTGACAGCTGGGTTTCAAAGAATCTGAAGTTGCTATGTGTCCTGTTGAGAGGGAAAAGGAATTAATCATCTTACTCAGCTGTGAACTCCATAAGCTATAACACAAATGGGCCAAGGGTGATGGGTTCCCTTGTGTAATAACGGCATTGAAGAACACAAAGGTAATCAAAGTCTCTCTGTTTGTGCGTGAGGTCTATTCTATAATAGGAATATATACCTTGTATTGTAACTCTACTAAGGAAGGCTACAAATGCCCAGGATAGTTTGAGTAGAGAGGGCTCCCTTAAAAGAGTCAATCTATGGGGTTAGGGATTTAGCTTGGTGGTAGAGCGCTTGTCTAGCAAGCGCAAAGCCCAGAGTTTGATCCTCAGCTCCAAAAAAATTATAAGAGTCAATCTAGCAACATAAAGAAGCTTGCTTGTCTTTAATATGGCGCCCAATCAAGGAACTCTCCCACTCTCAAAGATGTCTGCTAACTCTTGTTTACAGTTTGTATGTCTCTTTCTCACTGTCTTGCATTTTATTGACGAACATTTCATCTTTTCTGACTAATGCTGAGTTTATTAACTTAATGTACATTCTCTTCCTTTGAGTGCCAATACAATTTCATTTTTAAGGTTTTATTATTATTATTATTACTATTATTATTATTATTATTATTATTATTATTATTATTATGTGTTTTAATTTTATACATCAGCCATGGGTTCCCCTGTCCTCCCCACTCCTGCACCCACCCCACCTTCCCCCCAGACCCTCCCCTCGATTCCAATGTCCTCCAGGACCAAGACACCCCTGGGGATTCATTTAAACCTGGTTGATTCAGTACAGGCAGGTCCAGTCCCCTCCTTCCAGGCTGAGCATGTGTCCCTGTGTAAGCCCAAGGATCCAAACAGCCAGCTCATGCACTAAGGACAGGTCCCGGTCCCACAGCCTAGATGCCTCCCAAACAGATCAAGCTATTCAATTGTCTCACTTATCCAGAGGGCCTGATCCACTTGGGGGCTCCACAGCCTTTGGTTCATAATTCATGTGCTTCCATTCCTTTGGCTATTTGTCCCTGTGCTTTTTGCAATCTTGGATTCCACAATTCACGCTCTTACACTCCCTCCTCTTTCTCGACAGTTGGACACCTGGAGCTCCACCTGGGGCCTGGCTGAAGATCTCTGCATCCACTTCCATCAGTTACTGGATGAGAGTTCCAAGACAACTGTTAGGGTGTTTAGTCATCTGATCACCAGACTAGGTCAGATCAGGCTTTCTTTCGACCATTGCCAGCAGTCTACAGAGGATATATCATTGTGGATTTCTGGGGACCTCTTGAGCACTCTGCCTATTCCTGTTCTCATGTGGTCTTCATTTATCATGGTCTGTTATTCCTTGTTCTCCCTTTCTGTTCTTGATCCAGCTGGGATCTCCTGCTCCCCTAAGAATTCTTTCCCTCAACTCTTGCCCTTCATTACTCTCACTCTCATTGGGTTGTTCATGTAGATCTCATCCATTTCTCTGTCATTGGGTGATCCCTGGGTCTTTCCTAGGGTCCCGTTTTCAAGGTAGCCTCCCCGGAGTCATGTAGCAGTCTAATCATCTTTGTTTTACATCTAGTATCCTACTATGAGTGAGTACATACCATGTTTGTCTTTCTGAGTCTGGGTAACCTCACTCAGGGTGATTGTTTCTAGATCCACCCATTTGCCTGAAAACCTCATGATGTCATTTTTTTTCTCTGCTGAGTAGTACTCCATTGTGTATATGTACCACATTTGCTTTATCCATTCTTCAGTTGAAGGGCATCTAGGTTGTTTCCAGGTTCTGGCTATTACAAACAATGCTGATATGAACACAGCTAAGCAAATGCCATTGTGGTATGATTGAACATTCCTTGGGTATATGCTCAAGAGTGCTACAGCTGGGTCTTGGGGGAGATGGATTCCCAATTTTCTAAGGAAGCGCCATAATGATTTCCAAAGTGGCTGTACAAGCTTGAATTCTCACCAGCAGTGGAGGAGAGTTCTCCTTGCTCCATATACTCTCCAGCATAAGTTGTCTCCTGTGTATTTGATCTTAGCCACTCTGACAGGTGTAAGGCAGAATCTCAGAGTCGTTTTGATTTGCATTTCCCGGATAATTAGGGATCTTGACCAATTCCTTAAATGTCTTTCAGCCATTTGAACTTCCTCTGTGGAGAATTCTCTGTTTAGTTCTAGAGCCCATTTCTTAATTGGACTGTTGGGCATTTTGATGTCTAATTTCTTGAGTTCTTTATATAATCTGGATATCAGCCCTCTGTCAGATGTGGGGTTGGTGAAGACCTTTTCCCATTCTGTAGGCTGTTGCTTTGTACAGGTCCCATTGATTGATTGTTTCTCTCAGTGTCTGTGCTACTGGTGTTATATTTAGAAAGTGATCTACGGTGCCAGTGTGTTCAAGAGTAATTCCTACTTTCTCTTCTATCAGGTTCAGAGTAATTGGATTTATGTTGAGGTCTTTGATCCACTTGGACTTAAGTTTTGGAAATGGTGACAGATATGAATCTATTTGCAGCCTTCTACACATTGACATCCAGTTATGCCAGCACCATTTGTTGAAGATTCTTTATTTTTTCCATTGTACATTTTTTGGCTTCTTTGTCAAAAATTATATGTTCATAGGTGTGCAGGTTAATGTCAGGGTCTTCAATTCATTTCCATTGGTCCACATGTCAGTTTTTATGCCAGTACCAAGCTGTTTTTATTACAGTAGCTCTATAGTAGAGCTTGAGGTTGGGTATGGTGATGCCTCCAGAGGTTGGCTCTCCTGGGTTTTTTGTTTTTCCATATGAAGTTGAGTATTATTGTTTCCAGATCTGTGAAGAATTGTGTTGGTAATTTAATGGGGATTGCATTGAATCTGTCGCATGCTTTTGGTAAGATCGCCATTTTTACTATGTTAATCCTGCCTATCCATGAGCATGGGAGATCTTTCCATTTTCTGACATCTTCTTCAATTTCTTTTTTCAGGGACTTAAAGTTCTGATCATATAGGTCTTTCACATACTTAGTTAGAGTAACCCCAAGGTATTTTATATCATTTGTGGCTATTGTAAAGGGTGACGTATCTCTGATTTACTTCTCAGCCTGTTTGTCTATTGTATATAGGAGGGCTACTGATTTTTTAAATTGATCTTGTATCCTGCTATGTTGCTGAAGGCTTTTATTAGCTGTATCAGTTCCTTGGTTGAATTTTTGGGGTCACTCATGTATACTATCATGTCATCTGCAAATAGGGAGAGCTTGACTTCTTCCTTTCCAATTTGTATCCCATTAATCTCTTTATGTTGTCTTATAGCTCTGGCTAGAACTTCAAGTACTATATTGAATACGTTTGGGGAGAGGGGACAGCCTTGCCTTTTTCCTGATTTTAGTGGTATTGCTTTGAGTTTCTCTCCATTTAATTTGATGTTGGCTGTTGGCTTGTTGTAGATTGCCTTCATTATGTTTAGGTATGTACCCTGTATTCCTGATCACTCCAAGACCTTTATCATGAAGGGGTGTTGGATTTTGTCGAATGCCTTTTCTGCATCTAGTGAGATGATCATGTGGTTTTTTTCTTTGAGTTTGTTTATATGGTGTATTACATTGATGGACTTTTGTATGTTGAACCACCCTTGCATCCCTGGGATGAAGCCTACTTGATCATTGTGGATAATTGTTTTGATGTGTTCTTGGAGTCTGTTTGCCAGAATTTTATTGAGTATTTTTGCATCAATGTTCATGAGGGAGATTGGTCTGTAGTTCTCTTTCTTTGTTGCATCTTTGTTTGGTTTAGGAATCAGGGTAATTGTAGCCTCATAGAAGGAGTTTGGTAATATACCTTCTGCTTGTATTGTGTGGCACAATTTAAAGAGTATTGGTATTAAGTCTTCTTTGAAGATCTGGTAGAATTCTGTAGTGAAACCATCTGGTCCAGGGCTTTTTTTTGTTTGGGAGACTTTTAATGACTGAATCTATTTCCTTAGGGGTTATTGGACTATTTAAATGTTTTATCTGGTCTTAATTTAACTTAGGTATGTGGTAACTATCCAGAAAATTATCCATTTCTTTTAGATTTTCCAGTTTTGTGGAGTAGAGGTTTTTGAAGTATGACCTAATGATTCTCTGGATTTCCTCATTGTCTGTTGTTATGTCCCCCTTTTCATTTCTGGTTTTGTTAATTTGAATGCTCTGTCTTTGTTTTTTGGTTAGTTTGGATAAGGGCTTGTCTATCTTGTTGATCTTCTCAAAGAATGAACTCTTTGTTTCATTAATCCTTTGTATTGTTCTCTTTATTTCTATTTTATTGATTTCAGCTCTCAATTTGATAATTTCCTGGCATCTGTTCCTCCTGGGAGACTTTGCTTCTTCCTGTTCAAGGGCTTTCAGGTGTGCTGTCAAGTCACTAGCTTGAATTTTCTCCAGCTTCTTTATATGGGCATTCAGTGCTATGAATTTCCCTCTTAGCACTGCTTTCATAGTATCCCATAATTTTGGGTATGTGGTATATTCATCTTCATTGATCTCTAGGAAGTCTTTAATGCCTTTCTTTATTTCTTCCTTGACCCATCGGTGATTCAGTTGAGCATTATTCAGTTTCCATGAGATTGTAGGATTTCTGTAGTTTTTTCTGTTGTTGAGATCTAACTTTAAACCATGGTGGTCTGATAGAACACAGGAGGTTATGCCAATTGTTTTGTATCTGTTGAGATTTGCTTTGTGGCCAAGTATGTGGTCGATTTTAGAGAAGGTTCCATGGGGTGCTGAGAAGAAGGTATATTCTTTTTTTTTGGGGGGGGGGTGGAATGTTCTGTAGATATCGATTAAGTCCATTTTCGCTATATGATCAGTTAAGTCCATTATGTCTTTGTTAAGTTTCAATTTGGCTGATCTGTCCAGAGGTGAAAGTGGTGTGTTGAAGTATCCCACTCTTAGCGTGTGGGGTTTTATATGTGATTTAAGCTTTAGTAATGTTTCTTTTACATATGTGAGTGCCCTTGTGTTTGGGGCAAAAATATTCAGAATTAAGACTTCATCTTGGTGGATCTTTCCTGCGATGAGTATGTAATGTCCTTCATCATCTCTTTTGATTGATTTTAGTTTGAAGTCTATTTTGCTGGATATTAGGATGGCTATACCAGCTTGCTTCTTAAGACGATTTGATTGGAAAGTCTTTTCCCAGCCTTTTATTCTTAGGAGGTGTCTGTCTTTGAATTTGAGGTGTGTTTCTTGTATGCAGCAGAAAGATGGGTCCTGTTTTCGTATCCATTCTGTTAGTCTGTGTCTTTTTATAGGTGAATTAAGTCCATTGATATTAAGGGATATTAATGACCCTTAATTGTTCGTTCCTGTTATTTTTATTTTTTGGTGGTAGTGTGTGTGTACTTCTCTTCTTTGGGGTTTACTGCTGTGGTGTTATCTATTGCCTGTGTTTTCCTGGATATATCTGCCTTCCTTAGGTTGTAATTTTCCTTCTAGTGCTTTCTGAAGGGCTGGGTTTGTAGATAAGTATTGTTTAAATCTGGTTTTGTCTTGGAAGGTCTTGTTCACTCCATCTATGATGATTGAAAGTTTTGCTGGGTATATTAGTCTAGGTTGGCATCTATGGTCTCTTAGTGTCTACATTATATCTGTCCAGGACCTTATGGCTTTCAAAGTCTCCATTGAGAAATTGTGTGTTTTTCTGATGGGTTTGCTTTTATAAGTCACTTGGCCGTTTTCCTTTGCTGCCCTTAATATTCTTTCTTTATTCTGTACATTTAGTTGTTTAATTATTATGTGGCTAGGGGACTTTGGGGGGGGGTATTGTCTGTTTGGTGTTCTATAGGCTTCTTGTATCTTCATAGGCATTTCCTTCTTTAAGTTGGGAAAGTTTTCTTCTATGATCTTGTTAAATATATTTTCTGTGCCTTTGAGTTGATATTCTTCTCCTTCCTCTATCCCTATTATTCGTAGGTTTGGTCTTTCCATGGTGTCCCAAATTTCTTGGACATTTTGGGTCATGACTTTGTTGGTTTTAGTGTTTTCTTTGACTGATGAATCTATTTCTTCTACCGTATCTTCAACACCAGAGATCCTCTCTTGCATCTCTTGCATTCTGTTGGTTATACTTGCCTCTGAAGTTCCTGTTTTTTTACTCAGATTTTCTATTCCCAGCATTCCTCCTGCTAGTGTCTTCTTCTTTTTTTTCTATTTCCCTTTTCAGGTCTTGGACTGTCTCCCTTGGTTTTTCATGATTTTCTTTCAAGGACTTACTGTTTTCCTCTGCTTTAATTGTCCTTCCCTCTAGTTTTTTATAGCATTCTTCCCATTTTTGGTCTGTTCCTCTACTTTATTTTTGATTTCTTCTATATAAGGCTCTAGCCTCTTCATGATGTTACTTATAAGGTTGTCTTCTTCTTCTTCTTCTTCTTCTTCTTCTTCTTCTTCTTCTTCTTCTTCTTCCATTCTGTGATGTTCAGGTCTAGCTGTTGGAGAAGGGCTAAGTTCTGGTGATGCTGTATTGCTCTTTATTTTGTTGTATGTACTTCTGCTTTGACATCTACCCATCTCCTCTTGGGTTCATTCTTGGTCTTATCAGTGTACTTGGTCCAGAGAGAGCTGACAGATTTAGGGAGCCTCTCTTTGGTCCAACTGGAAGCTCTGTGCCAGATGGGAGCACTGGTCCAGATGAAAGTGCTGGCCGGATAGGAGCGGGGGCGGTGGGGCTGGACTCTGAGTCTTGGGATTCCCTGGGGTCTCCTTATTTTGTACAGATGGAAGCTCCTCTTGTCCAGATGGGAGTTCCTCTGGTCTCTGGTCCAGATGGGAGTTCCAGGGTAGCATGGAAGCTGGGGCTGGTCTCTGATTCTCAGGAAGTGGCTGGGGTCTCTGGCAGATGGGTGTGGGGTCAGGGTGTGGAGACTGCAGGGTCTGCCTGCAGTCTTGGAAAAGGGGAACCTTCCAGCAGGGCCCACCAATTGGCCAGAAACTGGGGCCAAGTTGGTCAGATCCTCCCAAGATGGCCTGTGTCCAGGGGTGGGACCCAGGGGCAGTTGCTTTTCTGGCTATAACCCCAGGCACTCACCTCTAGTCCCGCCAATACTTTTTCATTGTTCCTTTAGACAAGGAAGAATTTATTACTTTTGACTTTATCTTTCAGTGAGAGGTTAAAAAATTTCTTTCCAAGTCCCATTTTACTTAATTCTTATTTTTTTTTATGCTTTCTTTTAAATAGTCATTAAATAGAAAGATAAGAATGCATTTCTAGTTTGGTATTAAGTGATGTTTGTAGTGATTGAAAGTTTATTTTCTTCTCTTGGAGACTAAGTGATATAGTAGAAATGGCTATTATTCAACTGATTTATATGTAAATCTAGATCTCCTATTTAGTTTCTGTGAAATCTGTTCTGCCAATTACTAGTTGATATTTGACTTTCCCACCTCTAATATGGTAATACAGGAATAATAGTAACTATTTTACATCTGTCTCATCAAAACCAAGTGGACCATTGTAAGGAATTCGTTCATTATAAGAAACAACAAATACTTCCCTGTGTGTGGTCACTGCAGCATTGGAAATCCAGGCAACAAGGAGTTCCTTCCTCATCTTTCCCCTCCTCTTTCTCTTCCTTGTCCTCCTCATTTTCTTCCTCTCTTTCTCTCTCTCTCTCTCATGTGTGTGTGTATGTGTATGTGTGTGTGTGTGTGTGTGTGTGTGTGTGTGTGTGTGTGAGAGAGAGAGAGAGAGAGAGAGAGAGAGAGAGAGAGAGAGAGAGAATTCCTGTGCCCACTTGTACATGTGGAGGCCAGAAGTAATGCTGGGTGTATTCATTTATCATTCTCCACCTTAGTTTTTGAGGAAAGACAACTATCTCACTGTACCTCCAGTGATCATTAATTTTCTATCTAGGATGGCCAATGAGATTCAGATATCTTCCTGTGTTCCCTACCCTAGATTCAGAGTTACAGATATATACCACCATGATTAAATTTGATGTGGGTGTTAGAGATCCAAACTCATGTACTCCCCAAGCACTTTGCCTACTGAGTCTCAACTCCCCATTTTTAGGTTTTCCCTATTTTTGTTTGACTAAAAGTACTAAAAATTGAATCTAGGTCCTCACACATACCAGACGAATGTTCTGCCACTGAGCTCAGTGCATCCATTTCCTCAGAATTCTAAGATAGTAGCTCACTTGAAGCTGGCATGTCTTTCTTCTTTCTTTGGTCTTTTTCTGCCACATTACCATCAAACAGATTGAAGCTCCTGTTCCATATATCAACTTCTCTACAACCTTTGTACAGTAGAACATTTGTAGAAAAAGGCATTTCATTCTTGTAAATATTGATGATATGTTATGGGGGAAAACATTGCTGTATTATTTCTTAAAAGCAAAACCAAACAAGTCAATGAATACTAATGATCCTTAAATGAGAACAAGAACAAGAAGGAAGCATGTGTATGAAGCTAATGTGCATGACCAGTCCTTCACACAGGATGCTCAGAGAAAATTTCCTAAAACCCTTAAGAATCTCCCCAACCAATGCTATGATTGCACTCTAGGGAATGGTTGCTTATCCCAGGACTGCGTAAATAAAAGCAACTTGTTGGGCTACACTAATACATGCATACACACACAACAGCCACCAACACACACATCAAGGACTGGGGTCCCATGCAAATACATACCCAGATGAACAGACAGACATAGTATTTAATGAATTATTTTGTACACAGAAAAACAAAAAAAAAACAATCATCCACATTAGAAGCCTTTAGCAATATATAAATTCACCATCCTCAGAATACAAGCCCATTTTGAGCTGCTGGTAAAATTCCCATCTAGTCCTTTGCATGTAGGTTTGGCTTTCACCCTGGCTGATAGGTCTGGAGAGAGAAAACAGGTGTGAGAGCCTGGCATGTCTTCAGAATAATGTGTGATAATGTCAGAAGGCAATTTTCTTTGCTTTGAAGGCTGGTAACTATTGTTGCAGCCATGAATTAATTTTACTTATGTATTTTTATTGCTTTTTTTTTTTTTTAAGCCCAAATGCCTTTTTTTTTTTTTTTTTTTGGCCAGAGCTGAGGACCCAAACCAGGGCCTAGTGCTTACTAGGTAAGCACTCTAACACTGAGCTAAATCCCCAACCCCCAGATGCATGTTTTAAAGATTTGTTTTTATTAATTACTATGTTTGTGTGTGAGTCTGTGTGAGTTTATGTGCACCACGTTTGTGCAGAAGGACCTACAGACAAGAGGAGGACATCAGATCCTCTGGAACTGAACTCAGCAGGTGGTTGTGAATTTCCATGTGAGTGCTGGGAGCTGAACCCAAGTCCTCTTCCCCAGCAGTAAGCACTCTTAACTACTGAACCATCTTACTCTCCAGCTTCCTGATCCAAATTTCTCAGTAGAAATAGTTTGTTTTATCTTTATTTATGTAAATGTGTACAGGAATATACATGTATATGTAGTTGCCCACAGAAACATAAGAGAGTGATAGATCCAGTGGACTTGGAGTAGCAGGCCATTGTGAGCCAGCCAACTTGCATGCCAGGAACTGAATTCAGGTCCTCTGTGAGAACAGCCAGTACTTCTAACCCCAAGCCATCTATCTCTATGTCTCCTGTTACACTTGTTTTAATCTTGTTACACAGACTCTGTTCTTGAAACTTTAAAGCAACCATCAATGTTCATAGTCAAGACTGAAGGCTCAGTCCTGAATTTTCAGAGTTCCTGGTTTGTTCTTTGTAGTACTAGAATTGGCAGTCTGTGGTCCCTTTTATGTTTTTCCCTCCAAGCATTTTTTTTTTTTTTTTTTTTTTTTTGTAATTGAAAAGAATCAGAAATGGATTTTAGCTTTTCTACTGGGAACAGGTTGAGGGAAATTTTACATTCATCCGAAAACACCAGTTTCAGCAAAGACACAGCTGTTAGAGAAAGTGTGGTGTGTCCCTAGAGAAGATTCCAGAAGCTCCCAGCGTTTAAAAAGTATTTAATATGCTCTGTTGCCTTGTGGAGCAGATGCTAAAGACTCACACAGTCCTTAAGGGTTGTTTACAGAAGCTGGCTATACTTTCTTTCTGCCTGTACTGGTGTGTGTGTGTGGGGGGGAGTAATCATCAAACTGAGCCTCGACTGTGAAAGTCAAAGGTTATCAAACGATAAAGAAGGGCTTTTCAAGAAAATATGACAGGACTAACCTGCATTGTCTCACATTCAAGTGGGAAATTTAGAGAATGTTTTAGACGTCCATCTTATAAAATGCATTTCAGCTACAGTGTCTTCTGTCTCTATGACTGCTTGAAATTTTTCATTTCTCTTTCTAGAAGTCTCTCTGAACTGGCATTTATGGCTGTCCTCTGATAGGACTTCAAATGCTTTACCCCATTGTACTAAGCTATAGCTACTGGGGCAACTCTTTTCATAAAGATCTCAGTACCTCAGTTTTTCCATCTTTCTTTAAGGAGCATAAAGAGTTTTCAGGACTGTAGCATCCATGCAGCTCTGATGGCTCTCTGACATCTTAAAACTTCACCCAATTCAAATCTACTTTCCTATATCATAGAGTTTGGACCTTTTTGTTTCTTTGCTTTTGTTCTTTTCTGAGTTAATGTTTTAAGTTATAATACAAAGTGATGGGTTTCATGGGGGAATTTTCACACACATGTATCATTATTTATGGTTCTTACTCATGGTACTTTTACTCATCCCTTTATCTCCTGTCTCCCAATATCTCTATCTCTAATACTTTGATTTCTATTATCTTGCTGTCTGAACATCTTGCTGTGATGGTAAATATTGATGATTACCTGACAGGGTCTAGAATTAGCTAGGAGATAAGCTTAGGCATGCCTGTGAGGGAGTTTCTAGGTTAGCTCAGCTAAGCTAGAAAGACTCATTTTAACATAGGCAGCACCATCCCATGGCGGGGTTCCTGGACTGAGTACAAAGTAGAAAACAAACTGAGCATCAGCAATCATTGCTCTTTTCTTCCTGAGTGTGCATGCCATGTGACCAGAGGCCTCACATCTCTACTGCTGAGACTTCCCTGCCATGGGGGGCTGTACCTTCCAACTGTGAGCCAAAATACTCATCCTTCATATGTTGCTTTTATTGTTTTTTTATAGTTAAGCATAATTATTTTTTTTTTCTAAATTTCACCTGTGCTTTTCTTCTATCTCGAATGTATTTTCAGCCATATTAGAGAACATGCCTGAATGGTCCAACTTTTTTTTCATTGTTACCTGCTTCTCCGTGTTATCATTTTTTTTTAGCCCAGCTTATTTAGATTCAGTAGCTAGACACTAACAGTGCTTCTTTTGGTAGACTGTCAAATCCCTTGATGACACTTTCTCCATTTTTTACTCACATTTTACCCAAATCAAGCCAATTAAAGGGGACACATTTATGACTCATTTTCATAGAAACTTAAATTAAAGGTAAATGTTAAAATATATGTACATTAATATTTAGTATATCTGCAATATAATTGTATATAATTACTATTATAATGTATAGTAATGACATATTTCATGCTATATGACACTATATATTAAAGATTAGCATCATCTTATATTAATTTACTATGTCTTAGTAACATATGCTGTGATAGTTGTGTTAATTTTCAACTTGACAGGATATAGAATTACCTAGGAGACTAGGAGACAAGTCTGTAGACATGCTTGGGAGGAAATATCTAGTTTAAGACTGACCTCTGAGAATGTCTATAAGGGATTGTCCTGCTTAGGGTAACTGGTGAAGAGAGCCATATTAATTGTGGATGGATCCAGTCTCTGGGCTGAAGCCCTGTATCTACAAGTGGAAAATGTGAGCAGAGCACTATCATTCATCTCTCTCTGCTTCCTGACTGTGGATGTGATGTCCTCACCTGCTTCAGTCTCTCCTGCTTTGACCTCTCTGCCATCACGATGAACTTTGTGAACCAAAGGTAAATCTTTGGCAGGGGGTTCCATCATAGCAACAGGAAGAGAAATAAGGATACATGTGTTTATACACATCTAACTGAATTAACATTAAATATCTAACAAATAAAAATGGGATTCTTATAACTTCCTGATGAAGTCTTGAAGTTTTCCTCATCATTTCTATTCACAACAGCCTGAGATAATGACTATATAAACTCCTATCTTGCCTAGCCTCACTTAATGATTTCCTATTAATTTTCTGGAGAAAATATGATACACTAGAGTGTGCAGATTATCATGCAGTAGGGATTAACTGTGGATCACCAGTAAAGCATTGCTGGTGCATTAAGTAAAAGAACTTCCCCTTGAAGTAATTTACCCAATAGTGAGTCCAAATTTGAATTCTTTAATACATAATTTCTGTGTCTTCCATCCTGTCTGTTGCATGTGTTATGAATCTGTAACCTTGTGAATCTTTTTATTCCTGTGTCTCTGTGTATCTATCCTTATGTGTGCCTTTATATGAGTTGTGTATGTGTCTGTCTGTCTGTCTCTCTCTCTCTCTGTCTCTCTCTTTCTCTGTGTGTGTGTGTGTGTGTGTGTGTGTGTGTGTGTGTGTGTGTATCATTCTGTCCATAAGAAAGAGCAGTGCTCTGTACTTACTGAACAGTACAGAAAACATCACATGGGGGAAGGAATGGATACTTTACAGAAATCTTTAAAAG
Source organism: Onychomys torridus (assembly GCF_903995425.1). NCBI lineage: Eukaryota > Metazoa > Chordata > Mammalia > Rodentia > Cricetidae > Onychomys > Onychomys torridus. Next base: position 81,138,070 of record NC_050453.1, read on the forward strand.
AATTTTATAAGGGATTAAGTCACTGACTCCAATGGACTCTAGTTGATCCAGACAATAAATATCATTTTTTTTATCAACCAATATCCACAAAAAAGTTGCTTTCATCCTTTATGGTAGATTTTAAGAAATCATTCTAAATTTTGTATTGTTGCTTGCAGCAAAAGATACACACATGCATTGTTCTGAGTCAGGAGCAGGGAAGAGTACATAACTTCATATTGCAGCTATACATTGGCTTATGTTATAAAAGTTGATTACATGGGAAATCTAATGCAAGTAAGAATAGTTGTTACATTGTTCTCTTAAAGGCATGTTAAGAAAACAGTAGGATAGCAGTCTGAAGGCTTCAGTGACTTCAAGGTGTATTATTAACTTTGGCTATGAAGTACAGCAAGACCCAGTCTATAGAATGCAGGAAATATTTTCAGAACAATGCATCAGCATACTGGATGAGTATAAGAATGCAATGTTAGAATACAGCATCTGCTGAGTCTACAACATCTACAGCAGCCTTCTCTCCCCATTGCCTAGACACCAACAGATATCCTATAGAGATGTTGTCTGTAAGTCCCCACATAACAGATTTGTAAGTGCTAAGATCTCCCTCCTGGGAAAATGAGTTTACATCAAAGGGAGTATTGGCTCTGGACAACATTCTGGTCCATGTCCTAGATCTTCTTCCCTGCACTGTGCCAGGGAGGCAGAGAACCTCACTGCAATAAACTTCCTCATCTGCCATGTAGGCTCTGATTTCTTTTTCTAGAGACCATACTATGCTGTCTGACTGATGCTGGGTCCTGACTTCTCCCAAAAGCTTCCATGTATTACTGTCTTTCTGTCCATTGTTCATTGCATTAAAAACTACTGTAATAAACTCCCAATAACCCATCTCAGTGTTTTCCTGAATCCCCTCCACACAAAACCTAATAATGAGTGTGTGTTATTTTTCCACTACCAACAATTTGAATCTATGCAGGCAAATACAGTCACACAGGCAGATGCAAGTGTCCTTTAAGTTACACGGATTCTCATGTCTGTTATTTCTACTTGTAATTAGACACCATTAGCTTTCACCTACTCAAAATTTTCTCTTTGGCACAAACTTCTTTGCATTTCTGCATTGCCAATGACTACTTTCTAATTGAATGAAGAAAATATGCTGAAGGTTTCATTTTGGACATTATAAAATTTTACTTTGAAAGATACTGCTTGACTTATGGCCCAGCAGTGGTGGCACATGCCTTTAATCCCAGCATTTGGGAGGCAGAGGAAGGAGGATCTCTGTGAGTTCAAGGCCAGCCTGGTCTACAGAGTGAGTTCCAGGATACGCTCCAAAAGCTACACAAGGAAACCCTGTCTCAAAAAACCAAAACACAGAATAAAAAAAGGAAAAGAAAAATATTACATGACTTAAAATTGCTAATAGAAATTGTGGTTAAAATGTAGAATATATGTTTTTATGATTGTATTAAATAAATTATTTGCCACATTTATTATGTATTGATAAAATATTATGATAAGTCTCTGAAATGCACAATTGAGTCTGATTAGAATATCATTCTGACATCCTAAGTACAAAGATGTTACCTCTCTCAAGGAGTTTGCTAATGTCAGTCAAGCCCATATAATGAACACCAAGAGTTTAAGTCTAATACGAACAGCGGACTTTGAATGACTTGATTTAATAACATTGGCTCATGGGAATTGCTGACAGTGAGAGATACTCCAAATCTGTGAAGGCAGGGCATATATGGGAAACTGTGCTCTAAATTTTCTGTGACCCTACATTTGCTTTAAAAAGTGTTCATTTTTTTCTCAGAAATGTAACAAGGCTGAATTCATAATAATGTAAAATCATGATGCAAACAAAGGCATGAAAATGTGCGTTTATTGTTAACAAATGATTACTGTTTGTATTTTAACTACTTTTTAAAATGACGATATAAGTGAAAACATCAAGTGTCATACTCACTGTGATGGTTAATCTTAATTGTTAAGCTGGTGAGATCTAGAATCATTTGAAAAAGAGACTTCTGGACATACCTTTGAAGGATCATTTTGATTGTGTTGAAAGGGGTGGGAAGACCTGCACACTGTGAGTAGCGCCATTCCTTGGCTGTGATTTTAAACTGCATAAATGTGAGAAAGTGACCAGCATTTATCTCTTTCTGTTTTCAGATTGTGACTGTGATGATGCGCTCAGGTGCCCCAGACTTCTGCCACTTCATCTCCACAGCCAAAGCAGCCACAACCTCAGTTCTACCTTTGAACTGTGAGCCAGAATATAGCCTCTCTTCTCAAGTGACATTTATTAGAGTAGTTTATGACAGCAGCAGAAGACAAAGAAAGATAACCACAATAGTTCTAGACATTTGTTATGAATCTGAATACCAAACTCATTGATAACAAATTCTGTCTCTACTCATTTTTGTCAACACATTGTGTAACACACAATACTAGTCTCTTACATTGTTTCATATTGTTTTTAAAAAAAAATATAGACCATCAATATCATTGTGTTGCTAGGTGTAACCTCTTGTTTTTCTCTTTTAAACAACTGTGCTTATTAACTTATAGTAGGGTATTTGCTCTCTTCGCTGATCATTTTCTATGTTTTTTCATCTTTTGGTGCTTCCAGTAAGGTCTCTTCCTTTCATTCCAGCTGGTTTCTTCCACTCTACTGTTCCCTCGCTGAATCCTTGATCTCCATGCACTTTGGGTACAGTCTCCCACAGAATAGCCTTGCTTGTTTTCAGCATATACTTCTTTTGTATTTTCCCTGCCTAAATGCTTCATCCTCGTCTTCTTTCCAAGTCACATCAAGACCCAAATGGCACACTGTATGTTGATGAAGCATTTCTGAGCACAATGGGGTAAGCATCTAATGTTTCTCTGAATGTTATCTCAGTTTTGTTCCCCAGGGTGTGATTTTTGACAACTGGCAGGTTTGCTCTTCAACAGAAGTGACAGCCCCAAGGCAACAGGAGCATCTTCTGACTTCAGAAAGGGTTCTGAGTCCCTTGGCCCCTAACGCAGCTGCTGGGTGTGTGCTGCCTGCCAATGAGTGGTACACCTGTGTGAGTTGTGTGGGATGGCTGTGTTAGCTCTAGGTGTCCCACAACAATTCAGAGCCATCTGGAGATCAAACCTGGTGGCATGGAATTAGCAAATTTGGACACAAACCAAATTGCTTAAAGAAAGATCAAACTTTTTCTATATTTTATCACCTAAAAAGGATAAGAAAATGATGGACTTAGAGTTAAACAAAAGAGATCACATTTGCTTTACGGCTTCTTATGACTTCCACTACCAGCCTTTAATTACTTTTCTAATTTTATTAAATAGTAAATGAGAGGAACACATGTGTAGAGCCCAAGCTGTAGACATTCCACCTAATGTTTCATGTTACTTCAACTTCACAAAATCTGAAGACACAGGTAGTACAAATTTAAAAAACGAAGTATTTATCATCTTACAAATATTTTTTGTAAATGCAGTGCTCTCTACAAAAGGCCTATAACCCTTCCTTCTTTTTTCTTTTTTCTTTTTTTCATTTATTATATTTGTGTTTTAATTTTATATATCAGCCATGGGTTCCCCTGTCCTCCCCGCTCCTGCACCCACCCGCACCTTCCCCCCAGCCCCTCCCCTCCATTCCCATGTCTCCAGGGCCAAGACTCCCCTGGGGATTCAATTCAACCTGGTGGATTAAGTCCAGGCAGGTCCAGTCCCATCCTTCTAGGATGAGCAAAATGTCCCTGTGTAAGCCCAAGGTTCCAAGCAGCCAGCTCATGCACTAAGGACAGGTCTGGGTCCCACTGCCTGAGTGCCTCCCAAACAGTTCAAGCTATTCAATTGTCTCACTTATCCAGAGGGCCTAATCCAGTTGGGGGCTCCACAGCTTTTGGTTCATAATTCATATTTCCTTTGGTTTGGCTAATTGCCCCTGTGCTTTTCCAATCTTGGTCTCAACAATTCACACTCTTATAGTCCCTCCTCTTTTTCAACAATTAGAGTCCTGGAGCTCCACTGGGGGCCTGGCCAAAGATCTCTGCATCTACTTCCATCAGTTATTGGATGAGAGTTCCAGCATGACAGTTAAGGTGTTTGGCCATCTGATCACCAGACTAGGTCAGATCAGGCTGTCTCTTGATCATTGCCAATAGTCTACGGTGGATGTATCATTGTGGATTTCTGGGGACCTCTCTAGCACTTTGCTTCTTCCTGTTCTCATGTGGTCTTCATTTATCATGGTCTGTTATTCCTTGTTCTCCCTTTCTGTTCTTGATCCAGCTGGGATCTCCTGCTCCTCTAAGCTCTCTTTCCCTCAAATCTTGCCCTTCATTACTCCCACTGTCATCCAGGTTGTTCATGTAGATCTCATCCATTTCTCTGTCATTGGGGGATCCTAGTGTCTTTCCTAGCGTCCTGTTTTCTAAGTAGACTCCCTGGAGTTGTGTAGCAGTCTAGTCATCTTTGTTTTACATCTAGTATCCTACTATGAGTGAGTACATACCATGTTCGTCTCTCAGAAAAACCCTTCCTTCTTAACTGCAGGCTAGGCTGTTCTTAGTAATTTCCTTCCATAGTGACCAAGAATGGGATGTTCATACAGAGAGAGACTTTTCAGCAGACTATTCTGCTTGACGATTGCTCACTCCTGAGTCCATGTTTATCTTGATTGCATAGACTTCTGTAGGATTGAGCATTCAGTCTTTTGCTTTTATCTCCCCAAGTCCACAGCAGTAATTGAGCCATGGGAAAAATATCAAATTGCCCCAACTCAGGAGTGTTCTTCAAAACAGTTTTTATGAATGTGTCAAGGGTATAAAAAATAAGACAAGAACAAGTGACTGTCATAGCACAGCAGGGCTCAACCTGGATTCCTCAATTCCATTACTGAACAGAAAAGAAAAAGTACTCAAAATTAAATAAACCAAAACAGAGTATTCATTTCAGCTACTAATCACTTATCAATGGCCATCATTAATTGCACCAGAGTAACAGGAGGTAATCAGTGAGGGACACTCTATGTAATGCACTTGGAGATACTCTAGGCTACTGTCTTGGGGTTTCTATTGCTCTGAAGAGACACCATGAACAGGCCAACTTTTATAAAGGAAAAAATTAACTGGGGCTGACTTACAGTTCAGAGGTTTACTTCATTATTGTCATGGTGGGAAGCAAGGCAGCATGCAGGCAGACATGTTGCTGGAGAAGGAGCTGAGAATTCTTCCATCTTGACTCATGGGCAAGAGGAGGTAGTCTTAGACATTGGGCATGGCTTGAGAATATATGAGACCTCAATCCCCACCTCCACAGTGACACACTTCCTTCAACAAAACCACATCTATTCCAACAAAGCCACAACTCCTAATCATGCCACACACTTTGGTTGTCCATTTTCTTTCAAACCATCACTCCCTGGGCCCCAAAGACTTGTAGCCATATCACAATGCAAGTATGTATTCACTCCTGCTTTAAAAGTCTTCATAGTCTATAACAATCTCAAACCTATTTAAAAGTCTAAAGTTCAAATCTCTTCTGAGATACATGTAATCACCTAACTATAATCTCCTATAAAATCAAAATAAAAAATCAGATAACATACTTCCAACATGTAAAGACATTGGATATACATTACCATTCCAAAATGTAGGGAAAGGAGCATAGTAAGGAAATACTGTACCAAAGCAAGACCAAAAACCAGGTGGGCAAACTCCAAACTGTACATTTCCATATCTGATATCAAAATATTCTTCAGATCTCCACCTTCTTTCAGCTTTGTTGACTACAATAAAACTGTTTCTCTTAGGCTTATTGCACTCCCTACTAGCGGCTCTCCTCTGCAGGCATCCCTCAACTCTGGCATCTCTAATATATTGGTGTCTCCAAGGCAATCCAGGCTTCTTCAGAACTTCACACAATGACCTCCCTAGACCTCCATTCAGGGAAACCTTTGACATATGTGTAGCCTCAGTGGCTTTCCTTAGTCATGGAAAGAGATTGCATAAAGCCTTTCTTCTCTTCTTGACTTCAGAATTGTGTAGACAAAGCTGCCAAGTTCTTCTGCTGACTGGGGCTGGAACATGGCCCACTTATTCAATTACATCTTCACCAGCTTTCTGTTTTTGATGGATTCCTTCACTAAGCTTGTTTGTCCTGAAAGTAGATCTGTAGACCAGTGCTGTGGATATCGTTCTGTGTAAATAAAGTTCTGATTGGCCAGGGGCCAGGCAGGAAGTATAGGCGGGACAAGAGAGAAGAGCATTCTGGGAAGTAGAAGGCTGGAGGGAGGCACCGCACTGCCAGCTGCCACCATGAAAAGCAACATGTAAAGACACTGGTAAGCCACAAGCCATGTGGCAAAGTATAGACTAACAGAAATGGGTTAATTTAAGATAGAAGAAGCAGATAACAAGCAGCCTGCCATGGCCATACAGTTTCTAAACAATGTAAGTTTCTGTGTGCTTTCTTGGTTGGGTCTGAGCGACTGTGGGACTGGCAGGTAAGAGAGTTTTGTCTTGACTGGGACAGGCAGGAAAACTCTAAGTACAGACCAGGCTGGCCTCAAACTCAGAGACTCTCTACCCTCTGCCTTCTCAGTGCTGGAGTTAAAAGCATATGTTATCACACCCAGCTTTAAGCTTTTATTGGGGGGGGCAGGGTTTCTCTGTAGCTTTGGAACCTGTCCTGGACTAGCTCTGTAGACCAGGCTGGCCTCGAACTCACAGAGATCCACCTGCCTCTGTGCTGGGATTACAGGAGTGTGCCACTACCACCTGGCAGCTTTTTTAAAATTCCATTTTACAAGTAAGAAACTTAGGTTGGTGGGCTCTTACCCTGAGGTCACCACTCTCTTTATTCCATTTCCTAATGTGTTCATTTCCTTGAACACAGCACTTAGCTACATTCTGCTTCCTGGTGCTCCTTTTCTCCTCAAACTTTACATTATCTTGTTCCTTTTCATTATAAATCTACTATAAATAATGTAGTAATAACCACAAAATAGAGTCAATATTAGGCTGTTTGGGGATTTTGTCTGCCAATGGAATTAATCCAAATCTCTTCATTTTAGCCTCAGGCAGACTCTTCCGACAAGGACAAAAAGCAGCCACATTCTTCACCAAAATACCACAAGAATTAAATTTTTTCTGCTATGAAACATCTAGAGCCAGCCCCTCACAATTCAAATCACTCTTAGCACCACTGTCTTTCATACACCTATGGGTATGTACCATTAAGCATAACTTAAAGCATTCCACTGTTTCCTAACTTGAATTCCCAATGTTCAAATTTCTCCAAATAAAAGCATGGTTAGACCAATCAAATCAATACCACAGTCCCTGGAAACAACTTGTCTCTTAGTTAGTGTTTCTATTGCTGTGAAGAGACACCATGACTGAGGCAACTCTTATAACAAAAAACATTTAATTTGATGGCTTTTTCAGCATCTATGAATCTAAATCAATAGGTTATTTTAAAATTTCAGAATTCAAACTTAGGAAAGTGTACATTGCTGTCCCCCTTTCTTTCTCTTACCATTACCATTTTCCCTTCTTGAACATTTGCCCAAAATATGCATTATTTGAAATTGATTATGTATGGATAATTTTGTATAATGATGCTTTAGTAAGATACTTTTAAAATTGAAGGAATAACAGACCATGATAAATGAAGACCCCATGAGAACAGGAAGAAGCAAAGTGCTAGAGAGGTCCCCAGAAATCCACAATGATACTTCCACTGTAGACTATTGGCAATGGTCAAGAGAAAGCCTGATCTGACCTAGTCTGGTGATCAGATGGCCAAACACAATAACTGTCATGCTGGAACTCTCATCCTATAACTGATAGAAGTAGATGCAGAGATCCTTGGCCAGGCCCCAGGTAGAGCTCCAGGACTCCAATTGTTGAGAAAGAGGAAGGACTATAAGAGTGTGAATTGTTGAGACCAAGATTGGAAAAGTACAGGGGCAATTAGCCAAACTAATGGAAACACATGAATTATGAACCAAAAGCTGTGGAGCCCCCAACTGGATCAGGCCCCCTGGATAAGTAAGACAATTGAATAGCTTGAACTGTTTGGGAGGCACTCAGGCAGTGGGACCCAGACCTGTCCTTAGTGCATGAGCTGGTTGTTTGGAACCTTGGGCTTACACAGCACACTTTGCTCATCCTGGAAGGATGGGACTGGACCTGCCTGGACTGAATCCACCAGGTTGAATTGAATCCCTAGGGGAGTCTTGGTCCTGGAGGAGATGGGAATGGAGGGGAGGGGCTGGGGGGAAGGTTCAGGTGGGTGCAGGAGGGGGGAGGACAGGGGAACCCATGGGTGATGTGTAAAATTAAAACACAAATATAATAAATAAAAAAGGAGAAAAAAATTGAAGTACTTAAAAAACCTGTTAATTATGTGGCTGGGGAGATGTCTCAATGGTTAATAACACTTGCTGCTCTTGCAGAGGACCTGAGTTCACTTCTCAGCACCCATGGTCAAGTGGCTCATAACTGTCTACAACTATAGATCCAAAGGATCTGATGCCCTCTTCTGGCTTCTGAGGGAACTCCCAAACACATGTGCACACAACCACACAGATACACAAACATATACATAAATAAAAATAAAATCTTTAAGGAGGTTAATTATGAAAATATACTTTTAGTCAGAACTAATTTTGTACAAGACACAATCTACAGTTCTGTTTGTAAAATAGAGCCTAGTCACATGATGCTCAGAATCTCTGCTGAGTCTAGATTTTGTATCCTAAAATAGCCAATGAGCTTCTTAGATGATGACATAATGGAAGCCATAAATCCATGATAGGTAATTTATACTTGATGAATTTACCCTCATAAAATTTTGTAACAAAAAATATTAAACCTATGAGAAGTTTGACAAAGCCAATGTGTATCATAGCTAAATACTGAGGTTAAAATAGGTCTTTTAGGCAAGTGAATTCTAAATTCTGATCATCCAGTCTTCAACCACATCAAAGACCTCAGAAGGATATAATATTACCTGAGAACTGGGAGAAGGATGCAAGCAGTTTTCGGGAGTCTTGCAGGGTAGTCAGAGACAGCTTGCAGCCTGGACAGTCACCTATTGTTCCTTTGTAAAGTTGGGGCATTTGTCTTCAGCCCACAGGGATAGAGTCTCTCGGTCAATTTTCTCAGTGTCCTATAGAATATCTGGCAGTTTCCTCTGCAAAGCAGGAACCTGAAGGACTATTTTGTCAAGCAAAGTTCAGTGGTCACCTTTCTATGGGTCCTGCATGTCCGGTTGATCAAGCAGTCCAGGCAAGAACAGTTTTTTGCCCAAATGGCTATTTTTGCCAAGGTGAAGATAAACTCCATATGAAGTGTCTTCAGTGCTCATCCTCCTCTCTGAAGTAAATCCAGTGCTGCCAGGAGCAGACATGTCTTACTGTCCAGAAAATCTAAGTTTTAAAAATATTTTAAATGCCATATTCTGTAGGTCTTTGGAGTATTTGAAGATTACCTATCTATCTGAAATATCTCTGTGTATACCTAGAAGACTTAACTAACATGGCTACGAGTATGATTATCATAGATGACTAATTATTAATCTATTTTTAATTATCTATTACAATTTTAAATGAGCTATACAAACATAATACCTTAAACAAGAGTAGAAATATACACACAGTATAACAAAATTAACTTTAAGTTTGTATCAATAGACTAAAATCTATATCAATGTAAGACATTTTAAACAAGTTGTTGTTCTTTAGAAGTAAGTTTCTTAATCTACCCTTTTTTCCTACTATATCTATATCATATTCCCTTTTCTTCTTTAGAAAGAGATCACATTTATAATCAACCTGTTTTAAATAAAAGTATTGGTTTTTTTCTGTCCCATACCAGAGGGCTCTTCTGATTTGGGACACAAGAATATCTTAACCTTTTATTTTAACAATATGCCTGGGTTTAGAGAAGGAGTGAGCCAATTCCATCTCCAAAGCCAGCTGGGAATTTGGGCATGGTTTTTCTTACTACTTCCTGCTGGAGGGGGGCGCTGTATCTTATGGGGACACAAAGAAAATTTTAGGATTAAGGAGTAGTCTGTGAGGGTAAACCTCTGAGCCATTTGCCTTGAAACCATTTTGGATGTTGGATCATCTGGGCCATGGTGTCATCGGAGACCTTTCAGGTGGTCTTGGCTGATCAAACCTGATGTATGTTAATCTGGAACAAATCCACATCCTCTGGCTGTCTGTGGAAACAAAAGCAGAGGCTCTTTTCCAAAGCAACATATCCTTATATCCAAACTTTGAAGTCAAGGTACCTTTAAAATTTACATATTTGTTTAACTCAATAGCTTTTACGATCAAATCTTTTTTTGTAGTTAAAAATCCCAAAGACAAGACAAACCAGATTTTCTGTGTAATATCCATTTTTGTAAGACTGAAAGGCTGCTGTGGCTGCTGGCTCTGCCCACCTCAGCTTCCCAACATGGCAGTGGTACAGTTTACCACCAGCTCTGGGTCTGGAGTCATGTGTACCATAAACTATCAGATGCAGTTCTATCAAAGTAGTGCATAGCCCAGAAACTTTTTTTTTTTAATTAGCAAAGACTAAAGCTACCATGCAGCAGAGTAAAGTGCCACTTGTAGATTCCTCATTCCCGCCACACTGCAGTTCAGACAAACACACCAAGGACCTGCCATAGTAGCTCAAACCAGCAGGCTTCTGCTAACTTGAGAGAAACAACTAGGAAGCTATTTTTAGCTACGTTTTAGAATCTTTTTTGTCAGGTTTTAGGGGGAAACTCTTGCCAACATGTTGGGTGCCATTTGTTGTTAAAGTTTTCCTGCCTGCCATACTCATAGGAGCTCAGAACCAACCAAGTAAACACACAGAAACTTACATTGTTTAGAAACTGTATGGCCGTGGCAGGCTTCTTGTTATCTACTTCTTCCATCTTAAATTAACCCATTTCTGTTACTTTGCCACATGGCTCGTGGCTTATCATTACCTTATGTCTTCCTTGTCATGGCCCCAGCTGGCAGTCTATCCCCTCAGCCTTCCTGTTCCCAGCCTTCTTCTCTTCCTTGTACCGCCTACCTTATCCTTCCTGTCTGGCTACTGGCCAATCAGCACTTTATTTCTTTTAACCAATCAGAGTAGAACATCTGACATACCGAACATCCCACAGCACTTGTTTTCTTTACTTCCCATGAAGGTAAATGCAAAGGGTGTCTTATAATTCAAAATATTATTCTTAATGATTTATTTGTATTTATATTTGTGTATATTTGTGTGGATTTCTGGGTGTATATGTCATGTGTTTATGTGTTTGTATGCATGTATTTGTAACTGGGAAAGAGAAAAGAGGGTGTTTGAGCTCCTGAAGCTAGAGTTATCTGTGACTGTCAACTGCCCAATATGAGTGTTGAGATTTGAACTTGGATCTCTGCACAGGCAACAGGCACTCTTTACCACCGAGTTATTTCTCTAGCCTCATCTCTGAAAATTCTAAAAGACAAATTAGACTATTTCCTTTCTATTTCCATATTTCTATGACCTTCTTTTTTTTCTGTAAAACTGAAGAATTGAAACCAGTCATTACTCAGTACAAAAAGGGCAGTTGTCCTGGAAATCATCTCCAGCATTTAGTTATTTGTTCACAGTTCAACCCACAAAAGCAATCTTTGCCATCATCTGAAACATTTGATTAGTGTAAGGGTTTCACTCTTACCTTCAAGTGAAGCTGTTTAGGATTTTAGGGTTAGCTGTCACACAGGGAAGAACTAGTGAAGTCAAAGTGTGTGCATTTATAAATACAATGACCCAAAAAAGACTGACTATTCAAGAACTTGACAGTGTTGATGAGTCCAGCACACTTAGTTTGTGGCTTTGGTTTAATAGTTGCATTTTTAAATAGCAAAGACATGAAAGTTAATCCCCAAAAGAAGTAAATTGGCAAGAATTGGACAACCTCCTTTCATAGTATGTACTAAGCACCATAAAAACTAGTTTCTTTAGGGAAAATAATGCCTCCATTTAATTTACTTTTTGATATGTATCCAAAATATTTTGTATGTTTCTTCACAATACTTTGAACTTCCTCAAAACAAACAAACAAACAAACAAAAACCACACTCCTTCCTGACTTTTCTCTCTCAGCATTCTTATAATAGCTCTGATTCTATACAAGGCCATCCCAAATATTCTTCAGGACCTTCAGTTACTTCCTTCATCTGTTCTGTCCCTAGATGTCTCCTTCTGAGACATACCTATGCCAATGTAAGCTCTGAAACACTAGGCACTAGGAACACTCTGAAATCTTCTGTGCAATCTCATGCTGCTGTCCATTACCTCAGCTTACTCTGCTTCCCTCAGTGAACCCTGTTACATGTTTTAATAAACATTTGGTATAATTTTTCTTCATAAAATCTTAAAGATAAAATTCTTACTTTCTATGTATTTTCCCTACCATTGTCACAAAGGCTTTTGTCTTAGAATGCTGTTGCTAATCATTAGTGTTAATCATCAATTTGACAGAATCTAGAATCAGTTCTTCCATGGCCATTAAAAGATGGGCCTGCTCTCTTAAGCCCATGCCATTGGAGCCAGTTCTTCTGGGGGGTGGGAGGCAGCTCTCCTGCTGAGGTGGCTGGCAAGGGGTGGGACCAGTTCTCTGGTGCTCAGGCCAATGGGGCCAGCTCTCCCATGGCCCCCATGGTGGACATTAACATAGAACCTGATTGTGGTAGTGCCACCAACCCAGAGAAGCCTATAAGCTACAGCTCACACTTGGATATCACCATTGACCTGGGTGGTAGTACAGGACACCCAGATTTGTATAGTCTGGTGACAACATGGTCTTCAAACATTAACATGGCCTTAGATGGTACCCCAGACCCATGGCATTCATACAGTCTTTGGTAGGAACACAGACCATGTACTTCATCACAGACCCAGACTGCATTGGCCATGGATCCAGAAATAACCCTCAGCTGCACCTTGGGCTAGGACTTTACCATGGCCTCAAGTGGCAGTGCAGGCCATCAGATTAGAATGTCTCTGATGGCAGCATGGGCCTCAGACATCACCATGGCCCCTGATGGCAGCCCAGACCATGGTCATCTGTATTGCCATTGGAGGTAACACTGGCTGTAGACATCAACATAGACTCCAGCTGCAGTAGGGCCATGGATCCAGACATAGCCTTTGATGGCTGAAGAGGCCTGGAGATCATGTGGCCAAAGGTGGCAGCATAGGCCAACCATATCAGCCCATTCCTCCCTACCTTTTTGAGTTCAGTTCTGCTTCTCTGCACAGTGCCTGAACCACACCATTTTTCCTCTCCAATTTCTCTGACACACACACCTGCTCATAAATAGTGGGGTGCTGGGCAAGCCTATGGCTGATTTCTGCCCACCCAGGAAGCAGGGCACTGCTACTTCTGCCAATATTGTATACAGAAGTGGGAAAAGAAACCAAGACAGCTATCAACTGCCAATCTTAACCAATCATTACTTGAGGACATGAACTGTGTCCTTTTTGTATTTCTACTAGAATAACTAGTAATACACTGTCCTATTCAGTCCTGGACTTATCATCATCATCTTAAGGAAAGGAAAAGCTAAGGGTCAGTACTTCTAAATATGTTAAATTAAAAAAACAAGGCTACCAACACGAACTGATGTGTGAACTGCGCTATAAAAGTTGCCTTAAATATAAGGCGAGCCCTTCAACTGAAGAATGCATAAAGAAAATGTGATACATACACACAATGGAGTACTACTCAGCAGAGAAAAACAATGACATCATGAGGTTTGCAGGCAAATGGATGGATCTAGAAAAAAATCATCCTGAGTGAGGTAACCCAGACACAGAAAGAAAAACATGGTATGTACTCACTCATAGGAGGATACTAGATGTAAAACAAAGATGACTAGACTGCTACTCACAACTCTAGGGAGGTTACCTAGAAAACAGGACCCTAAGAAAGACACAGGGATTGCACAGTGACAGAGAAATGGATGGGATTTACATGAACAACGTGGACATGAGTGGAGGTAATGAAAGGTAAGTTTCAAGGGAAAGAGAGCTTAGGGGAGCCAGAAATCCCAGCTGGATCAAGAACAGAAAGGGAGAACAAGGAATAACAGACCATGATAAATGAAGACCACATGAGAACAGGAAGAAGCAAAGTGCTAGAGAGGTCCCCAGAAATCCACAATGATACCTCCACTGTAGACTACTGGCAATGGTTGAGAGAAAGCCTGATCTGATCTAGTCTGGTGATCAGATGGCCAAATACCCTAACTGTCATGCTGGAACTCTCATCCAATAACTGATGGAAGTGGATGCAGAGATCCTTGGCCAGGCCCCAGGTGGAGCTCCAGGACTTCATTTGTTGAGAAAGAGGAGGGATTGTAAGACTGTGAATTGTTGAGACCAAGATTGGAAAAAGCACGGGCACAAATAGCCAAACTAATGCAAACACATGAATTGTGAACCAAAAGCTGTGGAGCCCCAAACTGGATCAGGCCCTCTGGATAAGCGAGACAGTTGATTAGCTTGAACTGTTTGGGAAGCACCCAGGCAGTGGGACCCGGACCTGTCCTTAGTGTATGAGCTGGCTGTTTGGAACCTGAGACTTATGCAAGGACACTTTACTCATCTTGGGAGGAGGGGACTGCAACTGCCTGGACTGAATCTACAAGGTTGAGCTGATTCCCCAGGGGAGTCTTTGCTCTGGAGGAGGTGGGAATGGGGGGTGAACTGGGGGGGCGGTGGGGGCGGGAGGGGGGAGGATAGGGTAACCAATGGCAGATAAGTAAAATTAAATTAAACTATAAAATAAAATACAAAAGAACCTTTATTAGTTAAAACAATGAGGCTACAGCAGTGATTGAATTGCAAAGTCTATATCCTTCCAACTATCTCATAGTGCACTTTATCTGTACATCCTTTAAGTAATTCTGTTCCTAGGAATTTTTGTGCTTATTTTACTTATGCAAATTATTGCTGCTGAAATCAAAGATAATAGAGTAAGTCATTGATGGGTAGAGCAGATGGCAAGACTTTTGTAGACAAAAGTACAACTTGAAGAAAATATGGTACCAGACGGGATTCACTGAGTCAGGAAAGAAAACCCTCCTGATTGCTCATGCCCCTAGAACATGTCTGTGAGGTCCAGAGTGGCTGATGTGGAGAGTTGATGTTATCAAGAGCAGAGGAAAAGGGGAAGCAATTAAGAATCCACAATGACACTGATGCTCCAAAAACTTATATACATCTAATGTGGTCAGGGAAGGGATTGTTATTTTACATTAATTTTAAGTTTTATACATTTCTTCTTATTTTTGACATTTGTTTATTTATTTGCTTTTAGATAATGTCTCATACAGTCCAGACTGGCCTCAAACTCACTATGGAAGTGAGAATGACCTTAGATTGGATTTTCCTCCCTCTACCTCCTAAGTGTTAGACTTACAGGCTTCTTGCTACTATGCCCAGTACATCTGGTCCTGGGGATACAGCACAAAGCCATTTTAATGCCTGCTATGAAACTCACTGGCTATGGAACTTTTCTCCAGACACAAATTTGAGATCATCCAGGTTTAAGTTTACAGAATATTTAGATGAGAGTAGAGATGATGGCAACACCCAATCCAATTTTCCCTTTATTAACATTCTTCCTTAATATGATATTATTTTACATAGTTCAATTTGATTCTATAGTTGTTTAGATTCCTTAGCTTTTGCTAATACTCATTTACTGTTCCAAAATCCCACCCTGGACACATGATACAACATGTAATTGACAGATGTCTTCAAAATAATGCTTCTTATCTGTGATAGCTTGTCAGATCATCCTTGTCGATGATGCTGGCAGGTTTGCAGAGCATAATGAAATAAGGGAAGAGAAGTTCTACTCTTAAATTTTGTTTGATGTATTAGGATCTCTACTCTATTATACAGATACCTAGTGAAGATGCTAAAATGTATCTACTCTTGGGACAGGGAATATTGTGTGTGGATGAGGACCAGAGCTCTCACTCCTGCACTGACAGGAAAGCCAGATACTCTGCATAAAAAGAAAATGAGCCAGGCAGTCATGAGGGCCCAGCTACAATCTTGACATTTGTGAGGTGGACAGAGCACTGTTGAAACTAGCTAACTAATTAGAGTAGGCAGAATTAGAAAGTTCCAGTTCAACAAGAGACATTTACTCAGTAAATATAGAGGAGATTGATGTCAACTTCTGGCATCAGTTCATGATCTAATGTACACAGATAACTGCATGTATGTGATCCAAGACACATGTTGAAATGTATACATACACACAAATACACATAACATATACACACATGCTAAAAAGTTATTGATTCTTGTTTGCAATCTGAGCAAAGTAAGTATAAAACATACATAATTCCATGCTGGAATGCATTCACATAATGTGTGTGTGTGTGTGTGTGTGTGTGTGTGTGTGTGTGTGTGTGTGTGTAGATGTGTGTAGACAGATAGATAGATGATAGATAGATATAGATATGCTAAAATGTTATTGATTTTTGTTTAGAAGAACTGAGCAAAATAAATAGATATTACAAACATCCTTAATTCTGTAGTAGTAAACCTGGGAGCAGGCACAACAGAAGCAATGGAACTTACCCTGGAACAGCTAAAAGCTGATCCCACGGACATCATCAATACTCAGGAGATCAAGCTGAATCTGCTGCTTATCACAGCAAGGTAAAAATCATCTCCCGAATAAATGGCAGTGTTGGGTTGGGCTTTTCACAGTTCTGTTACAGAGATGTGATCATTAATTAAGATGGTTCAGGATGGGTTGGAGAGATGAATCAGCAATTAAGAGCACTTTCTGCTCTAGCAGAGGACCCAGATTCAGTTCCCAATACCCACATATATGCTTAGAAGTGTCGGTAACTTGCAGGGATTCTGGTGCCTCTTCTGACATCTATGGGTACAGGCAAGCATGCTATATACTTATATATATGAAGGTAAAATACCTATACACATAAAATAGAAATAAGTAAATCTTTGGGGAAAAAATGGGAAAAGAGGCCAGGAAAAAGTACCTCCAATCAGATAAGCATTTTAAAGGAAGAATTTTGAGATGATATATTCAAAGGTTATTTGGGATCAGACTGTATTGTGATTTTCTATTAAGGATTGTCTGGTGTTTTAGAAAACTCATGCAATGGATATTTAAATCACTTATGAGGTTGGAAGACAATGGAACTAAAATCAAAGAAATAATGAACTCATACTAGTGAAAATAAGATGTCAGCACAAAATCAGTTTTAACTGCAGAAATTATTGAGTTGTCACCTTCTCAGGACCAAGGATAAATGAATGATTTAAGTTCTTAAAGTATTTAAAATTCTTCAAGACTAATAAAACATGAAAATCAGCCTACCAGAGCACTATCCACAAGCCCACAAAGTATTTAAGGGTCTCCTCTAAAGGCATAACATGTTTCTGTTGTGAGATTTTTGTACACTATATGAAGCTGTATTGCTGTGGCTGGTGCAATAAAAAGCTGAATGGCCAATAAGTACACAGGTGGTACAGGAGGGGTTTCTAGGGAGAGAAAGGGGCACTGGCAGACATGGAGAAGAAACAAGAGGTACAAGATGATAGAGAGGTAATGTCACATGATAGAATGTAGAATAATATAAATGGGTTAATTTAAGTCAGGAGAGCTATAGGCTGAACTTTCCTAATTAATAAGTTTCTGTGTCATTATTTGTGAGCTTGTGGCTGATGAAAAACTACTACTACATGTTTCTATCTCAGACTCTTTTTTTTTTTCTAGACAGGGCTTCTCTGAGTAGCTTTTCACCTTTCCTGGAACTCACTATGTAGCCCAGGCTGGCCTCAAACTCACAGAGAACCTCCAGCCTCTGTCTCCGGAGTGCTGGGATTAAAGGAATGCACCACCACCACCTGGCTATCTCAGATTCTTTATAGCACAATGGAGTAATGGCATTGGTTTTTTCCTTCTCTGTAAGAACTATCCAGTGTGGGTAGAAGAATGCAATACAAAGCCATTATAGCATGGTTGGTGCATCAAAGAAATATCTGCGGACCTGAAGAGTGCCAAATGTTATGGGAATTAAAAGCAAGCAAATGGAAGAGCTATAAAGAAAAATATAATTAAAGTTTACACAAGACACATTCCTAAAGCAAGGCCCAGCTTACCAGAAATGAATTCTATAAAAATGTGCCAAGCAAATCTGTGAACTAATATTCCAAAAACTTTTTTGCTTACATTTTTCATAAAAATACCTTTTCCCTTATTTTTTAATAACTTGTATTGTATTTACCGCCCATTCCATTCTTTTATTCACCACACATTTACTGAACATGCTCTTCATCCCAAGTTCACCTCATAATTTCAGGTCTACTCGAGTGTGACCACTGAGTAAAAATTGGTTGCTTTCATGAGCATGGGCAACTTACCACAAAAGAAAATTACTTTCACTCTTAAAGAGCTGTTAACTTCCCACAGCTCCTCAGCTAAGTGCGGGGCCTCAAGAACCTTCTTCCACCCATCATGAATCAGTTTGAAAATATGATCCATCTATGAGAAACCTGGTCAACTAGGATAAACTTCCAATGCCTATGAGAGAGAGAGAGAGAGAGAGAGAGAGAGAGAGAGAGAGAGAGAGAGAGAGAAACCACTAATTATGCTGTGGTGAGACTTCCACCCAGAAATGTTTCCATGCAGCAGAGTTGTGGTTCAGCAGACTCCAGCTGGCTTGTACTCCAGACTATGGTAAATTGCCAAGAGTGAAAAGTATGCCTCTTGGCCACACAACCATTAAGAATGACAAAGTACCTCTATACATTCTCACCCTTCTGACAAGGATGTACATGTATTTATCTTTAAGTACCTGTCTGCCAACACCATCTTCTGTAATAACTTGTAGACAAAGAATGTAACACAAATGACACAGAAACAATGCCTTGAACTTGGAGCCTCTCCATCTGTCTGATTTACACACTTATGTTCACCCTGACTGTAAGCTACCCTGCATTGTCAGGACCAATTGTCAGCAAGTGGGAATGGGTCAGTCCCAATACACAAAAATGCTGAATTTTAGGTGATTAGGAAAGGAATTCTATTTTGTGTTTTTTGTTTGTTTTTAATACTGAGGCAATTCAATTTCTGAATTTGTCTGCAATTTTCCGATGACCTTGATCCAATTTGAGGAAATAAACTCCGGAATTTGAAGTAAAAATGGGGTGGACAGGAAGTCATTCTGAGAGTGTTTAGCTCTCTTAGATAAGAATGTTCAACTACATGTCTTTAGTTTCACAAGTTGGATTCCATGCTTTGAATGTGAAAGTGATGGGGACAGTGGGAGGTGATATTTGTAGAGGAGATATTATCATACAGTACTAACAGGGACAAAAGATGGATTTGGGGAATGGTATCCTAAGGTTGACTATTTCAAGGTGTGTAGACAAGCAGCCTCATTCGTAGAACAGTCTGTCTAGATCATCAAGGTTGGATTCTCATTCTGTCCCATTAGACACATGAGTCTAAACAGGTGATGATTGTGTGTTGCTAAGTGCAGGCCCTTGTCTGTAACATGAGAATGAGAATGACAGGTCAGGGGTTGGAGTATGGTAAAATGCTTGCCCCACAAGCCTGAGGACCTGAGTTTAGAGCCTCATCAAGTGCATGAAAATAACTTCAGCAGCACTTGATCCTAATTCTAGTAATTACAAGATGGGCAAAACAGACACGTGCATCCTCGAAGCTCACAGGGCTGTTAGATTGATGGACCTGGCAATATTCCAGGACAATTACAGATCATATCTCAAACAAAAACTGTGCAGTGCACCAGAGGATCAACACTGTGGTTCTCCTCTGAACTGTACACCTGTGTTTGACTCCATATGCTGGCCTACACACAGTTACCTTCTCTCTCTCTCTCTCTCTGTCTCTCTCTCTCTCTCTGTCTCTCTCTCTCTCTCTCTCTCTCTCACACACACACACACACACACACAGAAGTGAGGAGAAGAGAGGGAATTGGAGAGAAATGATTGACAGTGTATTACTGTGATCTCTATGACTATAAGAAAATCTTTGAAGCTAGATGATCTATTTTATAAAGAGGTTTATTGAATTCAGTTTGGGAGATTGAAAGTCCATGATTGGAAGTCCCATGTGTTTGATTTTTTGATGTCATCATGGGGATACATGCCAGAAGGGGGGTTCACATACAGAGATACCCTGTCAAAGAATGATAGAAAGGTTAGGGTTGCTCTTCCATAACATCTCATTCCACTTAGGACCAATTCAAGGGCTCCATGAGCTTCCTTCATCTCTGAAGACAATGCCTTCGTATCACCTCCACTTCCCAAAGGGACCATTTCTTCTAACTATCCCTGTGAGAACATCATCAATGTATGAGCTTGGCGGCAAAAATTGCATCCATTCTGGAAGGGCTTCAGAGGGAAGAGTAGTGAGAGAAATGATATTTCATGCTGATGTCTTCCTCAGTCACTCTGCAACTCATTTTTAAAATCAGTTTCTGTCTGAACTTGGAATCTCCACTTTGGCTACAGTGTCCAGCAAAGCCCAGGGACCCATCCATCTCTGTGTATCTACCAATGTGGCTACAGGTGTGTGCCACCAAGTCTACTATTTCATGTGCATTCTGAGGATCAAATTCAGGTCCTCATATTTGTGTGGTGAGTACTGCACTGACTGAGCCATCCAGATTTAAGATAATAGGGGTCAGCAGTCAAGAAAAATGAACCTAACACTCTGTTGCATTTCTCATATATGTTGTATAAGCTTAATAACAGGGCAAGCATAAAATCCAGTAATTTTTGAGTACTGTAATCAAAAGTCTCTTGTGCTTTTTTTCTTTTTCATTAGTTTGAGGCAGGGTCTTGCTATGCAGACCAGGCTGAGCCTTCTACCTCAATCTCCCTAGTTTTGGGATCACAGGCCTGAGCCATCACTGGTTAGGCTTTTATTACATAATTAGTTATATTCTCTGCAAACAATGTTTAAAGCCTTTGAACTTAGATTTCCATTATTTCCTTTTTATTATGTCTTCCAAAACAACAGAACCCTATTAAGCTAAGCCACCTCACCTTGCCTCTAAAGGATAAAGAAAATGTTGTAACTCAAATTAAATCAAATTCTCAAAAAGTGAACTTCATGAAATTCAAATAAATTTCACCTCTATTTGCTGTTCCTTCAGATTTCATTTTGAAGCTGCACAAACTTCTACTCTGTGGCTTCTCATTTACATATCTACCCATGAGAAACAGCTGTGTTCTAGGGGCCTGAATTGCTGTCTCAGCCAGGCCCTGCTGCCCTCACACAGCCCTCCAGTATCATGTCTCTTTTAGATTGAGCTGAGGAGCAGAGGACCTTCGCAAGGATAAAATACCAAAGTAAACACTCTGGAGTACTGTGATGACTTGGTGAATAGGTCAAGTGTGGCAGAGAACATACCTTGGCTCAATCTGCTCAGGCAACTGTTGGGCAGAGGCAGTTCCTGACATGCAAAAGGCCAGAGCCCAGCAGGGCCTGAGGCCCTGAACATTTAGCAAGAAGCAATGATGATCAGCTGTAAAGGTAGATATGTTAATAAACTGTCAAAATCATAACAAAAACTTGAAATCATTTCTGCTAGAGGAAAGATTGAATCAGCTTGGTATTGCTCTGAAAGAGAATAGTGTAGACTTTGCTTATCTTTTCCTGGAGAAATTGTTCAAGCTTGCATGGCACTTGGAAGCTGTTTGACAGACTTCTGTGAATACCATCTTTTTCCTGCCCAAGAAAACCTGTAAAATCTAACTATAGACTAATATGAAGTTTATATGTCTATTAGCTGCATGTATGTCTTTATATTTTTATTTTGTGTGTTCTGTGTGTGTGCTTTCATATATGATTGTTTCTGTGTGTATGTTCAGGAACATGTGACAAAGCATGTTGAGGCCAGATTATAACTTGGGTGTCAATCTTTGC
The DNA here is from genome assembly GCF_903995425.1 of Onychomys torridus. Lineage (NCBI taxonomy): Eukaryota > Metazoa > Chordata > Mammalia > Rodentia > Cricetidae > Onychomys > Onychomys torridus. Next base: position 81,160,072 of record NC_050453.1, read on the forward strand.
TTTCCACCCTGTTTTCTACTCATACCCCAAGCCAGAAAGCTTCTTCCACCACCTTCTTTCTTGTTGAAAGAGCATCAGGACTGTAGATGAATATTGTGTGTTGGTTAGCTAGATTTCCAATTGTATTTCCATGACCACAGGGTGAATAAACTAATTGTTGGATGTGTTAGACATGAGCCTGTAAGATGGCTCACAGGTAAAGGTACTGTCCCTAAGCTTGCTGATCCAGTATTTTGTCCCCAGGACTCACACAGTGGAAGGAAAAGGTTGCTCTCTGAAGCTGCTCTCCAATCTAAATGCATGCTCATGCTATGATGAGAACACACATTCACATGTAAGCACATGCACATACACCCACATATGACAGCCATTACTTTGTGACATTGAATTTTCCTTTCTCATGAACTTTGAAAGGCATATATCCTCATTTCAGTTATTATTTACAGAAATTAATATATACAGGATTACCATGTATCTATAATTAAGATATACAGAATTAATCCTAGTGTAAATCAATAATTATTCAATATGTGAATTAGACTTAAAAATAAGTCTTACAACTTTTCTTTTCCTATCATAAACATGGAGCATAAATCTATGATTAATAAGTGCTCAGTCTGCTTAAACTAATATACAGATTACCATGTGAGTTCCTAGTCTGCAACTTTTTCAAATTTCAATTAAAACTGTGTGTGTATATATACACAATTATGTGTAAATGTACAAATGCATGTGTATGGCTATGTCAGAGGTCAAGATCCAGTGTCTTCCTGAATTGCTCATCACCTAGTGATTGGATACAAAGTCTCTGACTGTACCTCAAACTCACTGGCTGGCTAAAGTCTGGTCTGCAAACCTCAGGGATCTGACCGTTCTCACCTTGCCAGTGCAGAAAATGCACACAGGTGCTTTTGTGCCCAGACCTTTTCACATGGATGCTGGGGTCTGAACTCAGGCTTCACGCTTGTGTGGTAAGCATTTTACAGAATGGGATATTAAAACATCAACAAAATATTGTACAAATATCCCCTGTGTTACAACAAGATGACTTCTAAAGAACATAACTATCATAGTGATCTCCTGTTATTCTGCACGTTTCTATAGTTTGTCCTGTTATCTGCAAACTTTTCTATGTTCTGAACTGAGAAATGTGCCTGACTATTGTGTTGCAAATTATTTTTGTCTAGTAGAGATCACCAATGACAGCACCAGAAACATGATCCCACTATACACTGAGTAAGCAGCAATGCTTATAGACTAAATTAAAACAACTGAACCACACAACTTATTGAATCATTTTATATGTGGTCTCCATGTCCATTTCTACATTCTGGCTTTCATCAGGCAACTCAAAATACATGAAAAGAATGATGCATGTTTTAATGTATCTGTAATAAGACTCTGATCATTTCAGTATCAGTTTTAGAACCTGTGAAAAATCAAAATTGCCTTCAACTGACATTGAAACCTACAAGTCAAGATTGCAGAAGCACATTTCTGTGCAATGAGCCCCCTAATCATAGGGAAGAAATATAAATGCTATAGGAACCTGTGCTGTAATGCGGAAGATGGGGGCATGAATAATGATACATAACTCTGGAAAACTTAGAGGATTTTTTGAAGTAAGCCTTAAGAGAATTTGACATGGAAATTGGAGGAAGGATTTTTCCTGTATGGAGAAGAGAGTAAATACACAATGTTTTTCAGGTGCATTCAAAGGGAAAGTGATAGGCAGAGGAACATTTTATACAACCAACAATCACTTACCTGCCACATTGTATAAGATTTCTTTATTCATTTATTATACAAATACATTTTTGTTAGATGTATGCAGAACACATTTATAGTGAACATATATGAGTTTTGGTGTTGTTTTATTTCTTAGTCTGTTATGACTAATGTGACATATTCCATTTAGATGATTATGATTATAGACTATTATGCTTTTTTAGAATAATGTATTTTATATTCAAAGGTTTTAATTAAATTATGTGTTTAAGAAGTCTCATTGAAGGAAAAAGCACAATTATAATCTAAAATTTCAAGGAAACAGAAAATATCATACTCTTTCTTTTATTTGAAATATGAACACAGACTAGGTTTTGCTGTGGAATTATGTTTTTGTACACTGCTGTAATAAAACACTGATTGGGTAGTAGCCAGGCAGGAAGTACAGATGGGATAAGCAGACAAGGAGAATTCTAGGAAAAGGAAGGCTGAGTCAGGAGGCACCAGCCATCCATCCAGGGAGCAACATGTAATGCACACAGGTAAAGGCACAGAACACGTGGCAACATATGGATGGACAGAAATGGGCTGAGTTTAAGTGTAAGAGCTAGTCAGTAGTTATCCTGAGCTAATGGCCAAACAGTTATACATAATATTAAGCCTCTGTGTGATTGTTTTATAAGCAGACCCTGGGACTGCAGGGCCAAAGCAGGACCAGATAAACTTCAAGTTACAAGGTTTGGGTGTGCGTATCTATAACCATGGACCTTTCCTTGGATATTTTCATATCTTCAGTTATTATTATTTTTTGTCCTGGCTTGGTTTGAAGCAACTCTAAACTCTATGCTTTAAAAGATAAAACTAGTCTTAGGAGCACACAGCTTTAACTTCTGCATTTAGGATGCTGAGCCAGGGAGATTTCTATGAGTTTGAAGGCCATTCTGGTCTATATAGTGAGCTATAGGACAGTCAGGTTTACATAAACCAATCATCTCAAAAACCCAAAACAAACAAACAAATTAAAGCAAAACAAAACAAAAACCCAAAGTATTAGTGAATGAGGAAAAATAGACAAAATCTTCATAAATAAAAAATTGTTTTAATCACTGCTCTATTGTTGTGAAGAGAAACCATGACCAGCACAATTCTTATAAAAGGAAGCATTTAATTGGGAGTTTTGTTACAGTTTCAGATGTTAGTCCATTGCCATCATGGTAGGGAACATGTCAATACACATGCAGACATGGTATTGAAGAAGAAGCTGAGAGTTGTTTATCCTGATATACCAAGAGCAGAAAAGAGAGAAATTAGGTCTGGTGTGGCTTTTGAAACCTTAAAGGCTACCTGCAGTGAAACACTTCCTCCAATAAGGCCACATCTACTCCAATAAGACCATACTTCCTAATCCTCTGATCTTTCCAAATAATGTCACTCCCTGACAATTAAACATTCAAATATATGAGCTTATGGGGGCCATTTTTATTCAAACTATCACTTATATCTTTCATTTTTTTCTAGGTAACCAACACTGATAAACTGACTATTTTCTGGCCTGTCTAGAGAAGCAATCACTTCATCAATTCATATATATTCAACATTAATATTATCTGTTTTCACATTGATGTAACAATTTTTTTATAATAGAACAGAAGCTTTGCTTTGGTTTATAACTATCTGACAATAAAGTGCAACTTAGCATTGGTTTTATTCATGGATTATGATCTTGCTTTTGAGCCTAACTTGCTGCCAGTTGGAATTATTTGCTTTCTGTGCTTATTTTCTTATCTGCTCCTTGACATACTTTCTATGCTGTAGTTATATGACAGTAACTAAGGACTAGTATATTCTATAGTCTTCCAGTAATCTTATTGCTATTTTTACTTTGAACATAGTTATCTTTTAAGCTAAGAATAAGAAAAGCAATTTAATTTTGTTTTCATTTATTCATTTTTTTAATCTCTTCTTATGTAGATTAGTGTTTCTGACCTATATAATTTTTCTCCTCTCTGAAGAAATTCTTGTAAGTTTTTATTCAGGACATGATCCCAAAGGCTTGTTTGCCTTGTTTACCTCATCACTTTTTAAGGATAAGGGAAAGAATAATGCTATAGTAACAATTGCTGGGGGCTATAGGAATATATAGCAGGTGACAACTAGTTTTTGACAAATTGACCCACCAAACAAATGACTTCCTGATAGGGGGCCCCACCTGGCAACACCATGGGGTCACTGACTGTGGAAACTGGCTATTTTCTATCTGGAACTTTCTCATGTGCCACTACTATACCTCCCTAAAAAGAACAGCTGTGGGGTTCCTTTCACAACCCATTGATAGTATGTTTTGCATCTTTTGGGTACATATTTAGCTGTGGATGGTCAGGAAGATGATTTCTGCTTAATTCTGTGTATAGAAATAGTATGAGAATATTCTTGTATACTGACACAGGAAAGTAACAGTATTCTCAGTCACAAAGACAGTTAATTTCAGACTTCAAAACAAATTCAGAACAGACTATGCTGTCCCTGCATAAAATACACAAATACAAGATTCCAGGTGTTGTTTTTGATGAGCCAAGGTCAGAACTGAAGCAATTTTGGAAGACATACCTCCCTGCATCAATTCTCTTTCTGCACATACCTCTACCACTCAAGTTTCAGCCTGTTACTGTTATTGTTAAGTACTGAATTTCAATATCATTCTCTGTCTGGGAAAGGGCTATGTGCTTGGCCAAGTGTGACTAGCCAGTCAGCATTACCTTCCTAGCCTGAGAAAAACTATGTGGCTTATCATGTGTTATGAGATTGGGTCAGACCTCTGACAATGTAGCATATAATTGTTCAGAGTTTGGCTATGGGAGAAACAGTAACAGTGTAGAGAGGAAGCTATGCAGGTGAGTGAAGTATATTGTGCTGAGTGTGAGATTAAGACAAAGAGGCATTAGAGAAGGTGAGAGAAATGTGAGAGAATGAATGAATGGGATAGTGAGTGAGCAAAGAGTGAGTGAATGATGTGTGTGAGTGAGTATGTGAGAGAGAAAACTGTGTGAAAGAGCTGCTGCTAGGTATGGGAACTGTGCAAAGAGCTGTATGAGAGTGTAAAGGGAACTGTGTAGTGTTATATAGTAAAGTGAAAGAGAAAGTTGCCATCAAAAAGCATGTGTGTTTCCTTCTTTTCTGTTCAGATAGAAAAAGTCTAGTCCTCAGGTAGATAAGAATTTTCCCTAAGTCCTCACTACTCTGAGGCATTCTTTTAGATCTGGGAGCTAGTAAACATTAAACATTCCTCAGAATGAATCAACAACTTCTAGAATATCCTTTGGAAGTATTTTATGTGTATGTGAAGATACATTGATTTATAGGACAGAATATTGAGGATCATCTTGGCTTAGTCAAATACAATGTATATTTTTTTACAGTGACAAGTCTAGTAGCAAGCATCTCTGCAGACTTGGTGGGATGACTTTTTTGATCAGTGGCACCAGGAATGGGATATTTGAGTTGTTTTTTCAGTCTGAATTTCTGTGAAGCCCTAAAGAATATGGAAAAGGCAGCCTCTTCCATCTGTATTTTCTGTGTCATCCCTGCCACCATGGATCTCCCTGTCCTTCTGGGTACCTGAACTGATGGCTGTCCTGGGAAATGGTAGTGACAGGATTAGATTGCACCAACCATTTGAACCATACAAGAGCCATGTAAATAATGGCTATGAAACATAAAGATCTCCCTATATCACACAAATATGAGTACATCTTTCAAGCTAGTAATTAGCCAAGTTATGTATTTTATTTCATAGACAGAAAAAATGTTATTTTAGGCTCTCTAGCCTAGCCATCCAACTTTCATTACTAAAACTATAAACTTTCTTATTTTAATATTTAGAATTCTTTTTTAATTTAAGAATTTTTAAAATTCATTTTATACACCAACCACAGATCCCTCATTCATCCCTCCTCCCACTTCCTTCAGGCCTACCCCCCTCCACCATCCCCTCCTCCAAAAGGGAAAGGACTCCCACAGGAAGTCAGCAAAGCCTAGTACATGTAGTTGAGGCAGGACCAAGGCCCTCCCTCCTGGATCTAAGCTGAGCAAGGTGTTTCACAATAGGAATGGGCTCCAAAATGCCAGCTAATGTACCAGGAATAGATCCTTATCCCACTGTTAGGGGCCCCTAAAATAGATCAAGCTATATAACTGTCTCTCATATGCAGATGACCTAGTCCTGTCCCATGCATGTTCCACAGCAGTTGATCTAAGATTTGTGAGTTCCTATGAGTTTGGTTGTCTCTGTACATTTCCCCATCATGATCTTGACCCTCCTTGCTCATATAAACCCTCTTCTCTCTCTTTGACCGGGCTCCCAGAGCTCAGCCTGGTGCTTGGCTGTGGATGTTTTCATCTGCTTCCATCAATTACTGGATAAAGGCTCTATGATGACAGTTAAGGTATTCACCAATCTGATTATTCCAGTAGGCCAGTTCAGGCACCCTCTCCACTATTGCCAGTAGTCTAGGCTTGTATCATCTTTGTGTAGAAGATTGCAAATAGACCAATATCTATTGTCATGCATGAAACTCAAGTCCAAGTGTGTCAAAGACTTCAACATAAATCCAGCTACACTGAACCTGATGGCAGAGAAAGTAGGGAGTAGCTTTGAATTCATTGGCACAGGAAATTACTTGTTGCACAGACACCAAGAGCAACAATTAAGAAATGGGATCTCCTGACACTGAGAAGCTTCTGTAAGGCAAAGGACATGGTAAATAAGAAAAACGGCAGCCTATAGAATGGGAAAAGATCTTTGCTAACCCCATATCTGACAGAGAGATGACCTCCACAATATATAAAGAAATCAAGAAACTAGACATCAAAATATCAAACAATCCAATTAAAAAATGAGCTACAGTTATAAACAGAAAATTATCAACAGAAGAATTACAAATGGCTGAAAGATACTTAAGGAACTATTCAACATCCTTAGTCATCAGGGAAATGCAAATCAAATGAATCTAAGATACCATCGTACACCTGTCAGAATGGCTAAGTTAAAAAACACTGATGACAACTTATGTTGGAAAGGATGTGGAGCAAGGGGAACACACCTCCACTGTTGGTGGGAGTGTAAATTTGTTCAGCCATTTTGGAAATCAGTAAGGTATTCTCAGAAAATTGTGGATGAATCTACCTCAAGACCCAGCTATACCACTCTTGGGCATATATGCAAGGTGTGCTCAATCATACCAAAAGGACCCTTGCTCAAGTATTTTCATAGAAGCATTATTTATAATAGCCAAAACCTGGAAACAACCTAGATGCTCCTCAACTGAAGAATTGATGAAGAAAATATGACACATATACACAATGGAATATTACTCAGCTGTGAAAAACAATGATATCATGAAATTTGCAGGCAAATGGATGGAACTAGAAAACATCTTCCTGAGTGAGGTAACTCAGACTCAGAAAGGCAAACATGGTGTATACTCACTTATAAGTGGATACTAGATGTAACACAAAGGGTAACTAGACTACAACCCATAGCTCCAGAGAAGTTAGGTAACAAGGAGAATCCTGAGGATCACCTTGGGAAGGGGAAATAGATGAAATCTCCATGAAATAACTGGGGGTTAGGGAGGCAATAGAAGGAAGGTGATGGGGATGAGAACATGAGGAAACAAGATAGTCAGACTGGGGGAGGAATCTAGTGGGCAATCAATGAAAAGGATATCTTGATAGAGGGAACCATTATAGGGTTAAGGAGAAACTTGGTGCTAGGGAAATCCCCAGCAATCCACAAGGATGACCTAAAAACTTTCTATGTAGAACCTAAGTAATCAATAAAGAAATTAAAGACTGTGTGTGCTTTAAAAACTTACAAAAGACAGCCGGGTAGAAGTGGTGCATGCCTTTAATTCCAGCATTCAGGAGGCAGAGCCAGGCAGATCTATGTGAGTTCAAGACCAGCCTGGGCTACATAGTGAGTTCCAAGAAAGCCACAAAGCTACACAGAGAAACCCTGTCTCAAAAAACCAAACAACAACAACAAAATTACAAAAGACATGATTGGCATCAGTTACCACCTCTCAGACAGAGTGATACTCTGTCTCCAAAATAGAGGGTTTTTTTTTTTTTTTTGAGCCAAGGATTGAACCCAGTGCCTTGTGCTTGCTAGGCAAGCGCTCTACCACTGAGCTAAATACCCAACCACCTCCAAAATAGAGTTAGTGTATTTTGTTAGAAGTCTGGGGGAAAGCTCATGGTTAGTCTGTTTGCTAAGGGAGGAATCTACCTCCTTACAACCTCAATCAATTAATCACATTTTTCTGGATATTAAGAAAGCATGGCTGTGCCCAACAACAACAACAAATCAGATTTTAAAAAGGATAGTATCTACATTCTAATGGCAGAGGACATAAAAGACATAATTAAAATATGTATTATGTTTACAATGTGGTAAGTCCAATGATAAATATGTTTGTATAAGAGAGATAGGATGTGTTGCACTTGAGATTCTTTTGTGTAAGTGTCCATGTGTTTGTTTGTACATAGTGTATATGTCTGTGAACATATGATACATGTGTATGCAAATGTCAATATGGGTGTTTATGCCTGTGTTTGCAGGCATGTGGAAACCAGAATTCAATGTCAGGTGTCTCATCTCAGAGCTCATCAATTGGCTAGACTAGCTACCCAGCAAGCTCTGGGGATCCACCTGTCTCCACCTACCAATTCTAGGATTATAGATGTAGGAGGCAATGCTTAGCTTTTAAATAGGTACTGGGGATTTGAACTCAGGACCTTACACTTATGCATGGCATATTTATGGTGACATTTTATACACTAAATCCTCTCCCTATAACAAGATTAAATTTTAAATAAGTTACTGAGTGAAACTTTCCCTGAGATGCTGAAATGAGCATAACCTTTAGGGATGTTGGGTAGCTGCTCCTGTGAAGACCTGAGAGAACTCAGGATGATGATCAAGAGCAAGATATACAAGGAAGGAGCACAGAACTTGAAGAGCAGGAAGGGGTATGCAGAGGAGTGTCAAGAGCATGAAAGAGTCTTAAGAAGTCAAGTGAGACAGACCACAGGGGCACTTCCTCTAGGGGCCTTTGCTACTATCAAAGAGACAGGAAGTCTCCAGAGATTTCTGAAGTTAATATTTAAATTTTGTACCTCCTATCTCTCCTTCTTCCATAAGTTTCTCTCTCTTTTCATTTTTTGCTTCATTTCTCCCTAATTTCTTCTTTTTCCTTTCTTTCACTTGAAACTGTTAAAAGACCTCAATGGACTGTTGCATATTACAACATCATCCATCATCATTATCATAATTATTATTATTTAAATTCAAGATACACTCTTGTAAGAAGGTAAGAGGGGAAGAATAAAGTTAGAGTTAGAAGACAACGTGGTGAAATGGTATCAGCAGAGTAAAGTGGGTGATAAGACACAGGAGCTATCACTTCCTTCACTGCAGTCATGAGAAATGGCTGTAAGGACACATTTCCCACTGCTTTGATGGCATTAGTTGACTCTTAAATACCATGCAAACTAATGAGCCCAAACCAGGCTTGATCTACACTAAAAAGTATTTCATGTTGAGATGAAACAAAAGGGCTCATTCAGAAACAGAAGTGCACTTCCAGTTAACCACAGTATTCCATAGGCTGTGCTGGCATGTCTAGAAGATGGTCGAGCAGGGTGAAGAGAATGGATATGAGTGCATATATTGTTGTGATAAAGTTCTATAACTCAACCAGCTTAACTTGTCTTACAAACTCAGAAGTTTAGAGTCCACAATAACAGAGCAAAGGCATGGTGGCAAGAACAGCTGAGAATTTACATCTTGTTCTTAAGCAAGAAAGAGAGAGAGCTAACTGAAAATGGTGCTAATTTGTTGAAACCTCAAAGTCTACCTTCAGTGGCACAATTATTCCAACAAAACTATATCTCCTAGTCTTTTCCAAACAGTCCCACTAACTGGTGACCAAGTATTGAAACATATAAACATATGGGGGGTGTTCTTATTCAAAATATAATGTGTAGCAAGAGTACCAAAAAGAGAAAATAATAAGATAAAAGTATATAGAAATATATATTATTTATATGCATGATTAGAATTAACTTTGAATATCTTACTAGACTCTAGATAGTATGCTTTATATTAACAGGTAAGGGGATAAATCTTAAAATGTAGTAAAATTTATCAGAGAAATTAAAATACTGAATAAGAATGTAGATGAATTTCTCAATGGTCTTAATAAATTAAAAAACATGAAGCCAAATACAGGGGTGAAAGCCTTAGAGAGATCAGGGAAATAGGGAAAGCCACCAGCCAACCTTACCTCACCAACTCTGCAGCTTCCAAAAAAAAGTGACTTCCTGTCTACCTGGGCTTATATACCTTGCTTTCTGTCAACTGATTTGCTCTGTGTCTAGCTACATCACTTCCTCTTACTGGCCAGCTCTGTCACTTCCTGTCTGTACAGGCCTCCAGAACTCTATGATTGGTACTGGGATTAAAGGCCTGTGTCACCACACTTGGCTCTGTTCCCTAGTGTGGCTTTGAGCAGAGATTCTGCCTGCTAAGTGATAGGATTGAGGGTGTGAGCTGCTGCTGCCTGACTTCTTTGTTTACTTAAAATGGCTGCTATTTCCTCTGATCTCCAGGCAAACTTCATTTATTAAAGCACAAATAAAATATCATCACATTTCAGCACAAATAAAATATCACCACTTAAGAACATAGATTTTGCATGAAAATAGAAACAGTAAAGTATAAACAGAAGAACAAAAATGGTAAGAACTAACATGAGACATATAAAAATCTAGGTAAAATATGCTAGGCATAAAGTTAAATATTGTACTAAAAACACTGAAATAATTAAGCTTACCAATAAAAATGAAGAGAGAGTAAGACTGGATTGAAAACCATAATCCAACTATATGGTATCTGTAAGAAAACTTGAGATTCACCTAAATTGAAAGAAAAAGGACTAAAAGTGACATGTTTTGCAAATAGCTATACAATACCAAGAAAGTTGGAGAAGCTGTTTAGTACAAACAAAAACTTTATAACAAAATATTACTAGATAAATGGGATATTTTATTAAAACATTTTATAAAAGTTTAATATATTAGATATGCAATATAATTTTAAACATATGTATCTAGTAATAGCACAAAAATACTCAAAGAGACCATTACATGAAAAAGAAGAAATAGGTTCAATGATAGTAACTAATGACTTTGCATAAGTGTATGTGTGCACATATGTGATTTTGTGTGTCCATGGGTGTGAATGGAGGCCCAAAGATAACATTGATTATCTTCCTAAGATGTCCATCTTTTTCATTTTGAGACAAGGTCTTTCACTGGCTTCGAAATCATCAAGTAGCCAAGACTGGCCAGTCACTAAGCTCCAGAAAGTCACCTGTGCAGTGAGCTACAGGAATCTACCTCTGTCAAACTACCTAGTGTTGATTTGACAAGTGTGTGACACTACACTAAGCTAGTAGCTAAAGATTTTATGCTTCTGTTCAAAAACCAATACAGCTGTCATGGAGCATATACTTAATAGCAAGGAGCTGGTAAGAGGGCAGCTGGAGGGAGAAAAGGAAGATGGGAAATTGATTAAGTTCTATTTTAAATAAAAATCTATTTTAAACTATAACTTGTGCTATCTAAAACTACCAGCAGAAAATATACTTTTTTTATCAGAACATCAGTCTGCCCTTTGCAATAAATAAATAAATAAATAAATAAATAAATAAATAAATAAATAAATAAATAATTGTGTTGTTCTCCATTCTTGTTGTCATGTATGCTATATTGAACTAAATCATAGAAAATAAAATTCCCCATCACTCCTTGAAATGAACTAAGAGTCATAAATTTCCCTTGTAGAGGGGATCTTTCTGAAAGTTCTCCTCCGTGTCCTTCTCATCCCTCTCATGGCTCCCTTTTTCCACTCCCCTCTGTTTTATTCTAGGACTTAATGAAAGAATGTTCATTTTTTATAAAGTTTATAAAGGGATGCATCTCCACTCTTTGTTGATAGTAGGCTATACCCTACTCAATGTTATTCCATATTATATAAAACAGCAGTTTTTCAGACTGCTTTGCCATAGGATACTCCATTTTACAATCAATTTTTTCTCCATCTTAAGGGAAAAAGATGACTACAGCCACAGGGTAAGCCTGGATATTGTATATCACCCATGCAGCACAGACTTATTCGTTAGGATAAAGAAAGAGCCACCCTATAAGTTTGTTGGGGATGATTGAAAGTGTGGGTGCACATAAGTGTATAAAATCATATCAGGAAAACCAGGACTGTGAACTTATCAGATACTCAAGTCAGAGGAAAAGGCGTGCTCCCTCATCTGGATCCCTAACAATGGACACCTCACACTCCTATAGCAGAATCTCTTGCACCAACCTATCTTCTGATACCTGGTGTATGGCTTAAGGACTAAGAACTGACTAGGTATAGTCCCCCACTGTTGACATATTTGACCTCCTGCCCCCAACCTTTTTATAAGTGATGGCACAGAGAAACTACTTAACTAGACAGCTCTGTTGGCAGAAAGAAACACTTATTGGGAATACAACTACCAAAGCCATCTCTCGGGGGCAGAGGGAAGAGCAAAATGGTGGGGAAGTAAGCAGAACTTATAGGACAGCAGGGTGGGGATCTGAGCTGCCAGAGGCTCTCCAGATCAATGCAGAAGTAGGTGCTCTTGCCAGAGGTAGCTGACCTTTGGGAAAAGGTTGCTGAAGGTTCCTGGAAAATGAAGGCTAGTTTCTGGTTAACAGAAAACACCTTCAGAGCACTGCTTTTCTAGAAACGAGAAACATTTGTGTTTGTTTACCTGACTACAATCCTTCTGTTTAGGACTAAGTCACCAGCACTACCAATTGGGGGAAGACTGGGTTTGGACCTGATGACACTATTCACCCATCTGGACCTGAAGCTGACATACACCGTTTCCTATACCTGACCTGTTTCCTGCTCCAGACTCCATTTGGCCTTTTCACCTCATCACTGAACCCTGAAGCTTCACCCTCAAACTTGACTCCAGCAGCTCTGGAACATCTCCCTGCTGACACTGGTTGGCTTCAGTATCTTCTCTACACAGACTGTTACTCAGAACACTTCTGAACTCTCTTGGAGTCTGCTGCAGTATATTTAATTTGTATTCATTCTGTACAACATATATGTATGTATGTATGTGTGTGTGGTGTGTGTGTGTGTGTGTAAATGTACATTTATTTATAAGTGTGTGTATAAATATACATACATGTAAATATGCACACATACACACACTTATATATGGAGAGAGATCAACTGTATGTTGTAATATGAGAGTTAATATTAGCAATTAAGATTGAAATAAAGAACTGCATTCACTTTCATCAAGCTACCAAGGTAGGCAGGTTTTCTCTCAATTATTGACATTGAAACCTCAAAACCCTGTAAATCTATTGTTAATCAACATATTCTGACACTGTAAGACACAAGTATGTTAGTCTATGTTTTCTGGCAAAGCATGCTTATGGCAGCCTTGTTAGGTTGCTTTCTAATACTCTCTGATCTCAAGGCCTAGTCATTGCCCAAGGCCCTTTCTCCTAATGCATCCTATTCCCAAATGGTTTCCCATAAACAGGAGCTGCCTTTTCAGGGATCTTAATTTCATTAATACAAGAATTTAGAAACTGACTTGAAAGGAAATTCAAAGGCAATTTTATTAGAGATTAAGAGAGAAACAAAAGGGCAGGCAGCTATAAATCTAGCCAGCTCCCAGGAGAAGAGAACTGAAGAGGGGAGAGAATGCCATTTGCAATGGAGGAGGGCCTCCATAGAGGACGAAAAAGAGAAACACCAGAGAGAAAGCATGCTTAGCCTTTGGGCTATATCCAAAAAGGAGATAAAGAAAAGTACAAGAAATTTCTCTGAGTCAGACCATACTAGGGACTCCACAGTACTACCTGAAACTAGTCAAGAAGTAAATAATAAATATGAAAGCAAAGCTTGATTAAGTTAAACATGAAACTGTTATATGAAAATAATAGAAAGTCACTGCAACCATAATCTAGGCACTGGAAAAGATTGGTCCTTGGTAGATGTCAAAGAGAATGTGTACTAATGTGCTGAGTGGCAGCTTTTCCCTTGTGGTACAATTTGATGCCATCTTGGAGTTTGCACCAGTCACTATGGCAACTAGAGTATAAAAAGCAGTGACAGCCAAATCTATGGTAGTATTAATGGAGCTATTGATACTCCAGAGTAGATGGAGGAAAGGAAGATCAGGAGACCCTCCTCTGAGATTCTGGGTATTCTTTGTCCCTATATAATTGATTGTGGGAGACACTGGAGTATAGAGGAAGGGAAGGTAAACTAAAGGGAGACTGTAGGACGCAGCTTCCATGAGGTCATTACTCATGGTGGGGTGGGACTTGAAAGCTTCATCCATGCTCATGTAAATAACTCCTTACTGATGCTCTGCAAGAAAGCCAAATAAACTCATTGGTCCTGTTAGCAACAAAGAATAATATCAGTGTCTCAAAATGGAACACATGAACAAAGCCAAAGTAGCTTGGCAAGGCAATTCTTTTTAGAAAATAAAAGTGAGCCAGAATCCAAACCACCCTAGCAAGTGAATCAGAGCAGGAAGTTCGATTGGTTTTTATTAAGTCCATATTTGGCCCCTGTCTTAGGTTTTCTATTGCTGCAATGAAATATCATGACCAAAAGCAAGTTGGGGAGGAATGGATTTGTCACCACTCTTGAGGCAGTGGTGAGACTTGAGAGAAGAGAGCTGATAAATGTGGCAGATTAAAGTCTCATGCAATAGCCAGGTTTATTCAGAGCATCAGACAATTTGTACTCTGAGGGATAAGGAAGGTCACATGAGTGACATTATATGAATTCAAGATATATACAATCACAAGAACATATCACACAAGGCAAAAATTATGTTTTTCTGTGTGAATCTTATAAAGGATAGTTTAAACATTTAATTAAATAACATCAACAAGCAATAACACGTAATCTGAAGTAAACTCAGTCCTATCCACTACACCTGGGAAGAGCATGAAAGCATAGTCCAAGAACAATTCTATGTTTTGAGGAACCTGAGGACACAAGATTCTTGTTTATTTGAAGAGTTCTCAACAGCATTCAGAATTTTCCTTACATGACTTCATTCCTGGGCCATGTTGTGCATGGATTTATTTTTGGCTTATACTTCCATTTTTCAGTTTATCATAGAAGAAAATAAGCCCAGGAACTCAAACAAGACAGAAACTTGGAGGCAGGCACTGAAGCAGAAACTTTGGAGAGGTGTGCTCAGTCCGCTTTTCTAAAAAACCCAGGGCCACCAGCTTAGGCTTAGCACCACCCACAATGGGATGGGCCCTTAGCCATAAAGTACTAATTAAGAAAATGTCATTATAGGCTTGCCTACAGCCTGATCTTATGTGGAAGCACTTTCTTAATTGAGGCTTGCTCTTCTCAGATGACTTTAGCTTATTTCAAGTTGATATAAAACTATCCAGCCTAGTCCCCAGAATGGCAGTCCTGGTAACAATGTCATGAACAGAACTCTAACCAAGTAAACAGAAGGATTGTCATTGCGTAAACAGAAACCTAAATTCATCATTCTTTTGGGTATTTCTCAAGTTTTTGTTTACCAGAAAGCAGATCTCTTAAGGAAGGTTTCTGTTTACCAAGATGCCCCTTCGTCCACCCTCAAAGGTCAACTACCTCAGCCAAGGGCACCTAGTCCTGCATCATCTCAAAACCCCCACCCTGATAATTCCCATATTAACCAGCTTGCTTCCCTGCTACTCCACCCTTCTGCCCAGAGACAGCCTTGGCAGTCTCTGATTCCCTAATAAACCTTTCTTTCTTCCAACTGATGACTACAGTTGGTAGTTTCACTGTGCCCTTGAATATAGTTTTATTCTAATCCTGATGATGACTGAGTCTTTTTCCACACAGTCTTCTACAGTTGGCTAGTATTAAAAGAACCCTTACAAAAATTAAGAAAAAGGGAAAGGAATGGATAGATTCAAGCCATAGAGTCAAGGGCTGTAGCCAGGTTGGTAGTGATGAGTATCAAAAATTTTAACAGGTTGGGGATAGAAAGACTTACACAAAAGTTTCACAAGGTGAGGAGATTTGTGGAATAACAGTCATTGGTTGGCAAACTACTATTAATAGAAAAAAAATATTACAGTCTTACATAGTTGGACTTTGGTGAAATCATGTTTTGATCTTGCTACCTAGCTAGGGTCAATGGTTCAATGCATCTCTTCAGGAAAACCTAAGAAAAGACCATGTTTCAAAAGACTTATCTTAGTACATGCATTGTTTTAGTTAGCATTAAAAAAATATGAGAGGCAGGCAGATCTCTGTGAGTTCAGGGCCAGCCTGGTCTACAAAGGGAGTTCTAGGAAAGGCGCACAGCTACACAGAGAAACACTGTCTTAAAAAAAAAAAGAAAAATCCATTTTTTTGAACAAAGTACAAGGAACAGTTGATGATATAGTTCCCCAATTAAACAAGACACACTCATTAAAAGGAGTACATTGCAGTCATACACGCTAATGCAAACAGATTTCAGAAGCATCCCAAGTAACAGGAACAAGGCACAATTCAGGGTACAGTACATTTTTAGAATGTGCAAAGACTGACTGTTAGGAAAGATATGAATCATATTGTTGATAAATATACTTTTAAGTATATGGCTATTCATTTAGTAACAAGACAAGTCATATGTTTTTAAATCATTTTCCCATGAAGTTTATAATTTACAAAAGAAAGTAGAAATGAAATGGATGAATGAATAGGGAAGTTACACATAGGATGTGCTCTCTGAACAGAAAATGTATGGAAAAAAGGAATCCAAAGTAATTTCTTAGTAAATTTTTATTGATGAGCAGAGGGAAGGACGAAGGCTTATAAGGTATCTTCAAAGGAAATACCCCAGAAAAGAGCAGGTAGGATGCACTAATTTAAGTTAAAATATAGGACAACAAAGGATGAGTGAATGGCAGCAGCAAACAAAACAAGAGAGTAGCAGAGGCAGACAGTTAAAATACGGGCCAGGTTGCATGACAACAGGACAGTATGTCACCCACTATGTCCTTCTGACTTTCCATTTACTGTCTGATTCCGTCTACCTAGATAAAACTACCTAGAAGCACTGAGAGTTCTATGAAGTTACGTTTCACAGGTACGTGTAGCACATGTGATTGACTTTGTAGATTGCTATGGGAAGAGCAGGATGGCATTGATATGCAGGAATATACACTTGCTGTCTGATTTATTGCTTGGAGTTTAAAATTTGCTCCTCACTCATCAGAATAATACAAGTTAAAAGATATAAAACAATGTATATAAAATAATTTTTCTGAAATAAATAATGAAGTTACATTATTTATAGAAAATGGATGCCACTGGAGATAATCATATTAGGTGAATTGAGCCATTCTGAGAAACACAGCTATTGTATATATATATATATTTTATTTCACTGGTGGTTTCTAGTTGTATACAGCACTATAAAATCGTATGTATATGTCATCAAGTAAAACTAAAATTGTCAAGGGGAATAGAAGAATGAAAAAGAGGGGGTTGAGGAGTAGGAAGGTATGAGAGAATATGGTCAACATGCAGTGTTTGTGTGTATAAAAAAATATCCTTACAAAATACAATATTAGGTACAGTGAAAATTTTTAAATAATTTGTAGTGAAAACAAATACAAATATTGGATGTATGTTCCTCTGTGTATATCTACTTGAGCTTATCAATATTTTTTGTATTCATGAGATTAAATTGCATGGGAATTTTATACTGTTTTATGTTTAAAAGAGTTTTCAGGGTTGGGGATTTAGCTCAGTGGTAGAGCACTTGCCTAGCAAGCGCAAAGCCCTGGGTTTGATCCTCAGCCACCACCCCCCCCAAAAAAAAAAAGAGTTTTCAAATGTCATGATCAATGTTTAATCATTAGTATAATAAACTGTTTATTATAAATAAACTCTGTCCTATGGAAGAGTCATGGTTTTCCTCCCCTTTCCAATACTGATTTTCTAATTTTCTCCTGTAAGTGTTAGAATGAATGTCACTTAAAATTACATTGTCTGTATTCATGATTGCTTCTTTAATGTCACTGCTCAAGTGACTCCTAATCAACTAAGCCATGTGGTTAGAGACTGACCCAGGCTGTAGGGATTTTCAGGCATGGTGCTCCCTGTGCCTCACTCTGACCAACAGTGGAGCTCTTTTGCACGTAGACCAATAGATGGTTAACACTGGTGGTCAACTTCATTGTGTTAAGACATGTCTAGAACACTAGCACAGCCCACTTGCCCTTTGCTTCTGTGAGGTGTTTTCATTAATGACAGGAGAATGAGCTGAATAGGTAAGGCCTGCTCCAGATCTGAGTGGTCCTGCCTAGTATACTCCATGTCCTGTGAGAACAACAAAAAGAGGGATACAGAAGATGATGGGAGTGCCTGAGTGTGATTCCTCCCACTTCTACTCATGAACATCAGACGCCAGTTTCTTCAGCCTTTGAAAATGGGCCCACACCAGCAAGTATCTCAGGAGCTTCTCAGCCTATGACTGTGGCTCTATCATGAGTCCCTTTCACTCTGTGGCTTCCAGCTGCTGAGACTGGATAGGACTGGTTTTCCAAGCTCTTCAATCCACAAACAGCCTTGGTGTCAGCTGCAGAATGTAAGCCAACTTTATAATGTCCTGTGAGTGCATGCACTTGTGTGTGTGTGTGTGTGTGTGTGTGTGTGTGTGTGTGTGTGTGTGTATCATTATTTTTTGCTGGTTCTGTTTATCAGAAAAATTCTGATTATCACAAGGCAGAAACACCTCTATAGCTAGTGCTGAAGACTGATAGGGTGGAGGTTTGAATGATAATGTGCCCCATATACTCATCCATTTGAATACTTACTCATTCAAATCTATGAGTGGCATTATTTGAAAGGATTAGGTGGTGTGGCTTTGTTGGAGAAAATGTGTCACTGGAGGTGGGCTTTGAAGTTTTCAAAATCCCAAACCAGGCCCATTGGTGCTCTCTTTCTGATCACTGGGGAACCTGTTGATTTCTCAGTTACTTGTTCAGAACCAAGTCTGCCTATGTGCTGCCATGTTCCCTGCTACAATGATAATGGACTAAACCTCTGAAATTGTAAACCATCCCCAATTAAATACTTTTTTTTAAAAGAATTGCCATGGTGTTTTATTATAGCAATGGAAACCCTTCCTAAGATAGATATCAAGAACAAATTGAAGCTAGATTCAGGACTCAAGACTAGTGCATGGCTACTGTGGACAAAAGAGGGTAACAAGCATATTTTTTTAAAGGAGTGTACTGATCCTTTTTAGAAGATGGTTCTTTTATATACAATATGTTTTGTACCTTCACCCCTACTTCTTCTCTCTCCATGTCTGGTTGCCACTGACATTCTTGCTTTCTCCAAGAAAATAAAGCTGGGAATTTTCCAAGAAGATTTTAAAGAGACCCCCACACTAGTGGAGATACATGACTTCCTTGGCCTTGAGAACACACTGCTGTCCTAGAAAAGCATGGCTCCACTGCAAACTTCTGTGGGGTCCATTGACAACATGCCTCTACTCCAGAAAACACTTATTTTTCTTTATCTCCTTAAAGTCAGCCTTGTTGATGTTAATAACAAGATATCATGGTAGGTGGGTTTCCTTATATGCTGAGTGCTTTCCTATCATTTGTTCAATTCAGTAGTCTCAATTAACTTATTAAGTAGGCATCATAATTTATATTAACAAATGACAAAGGAGGAAGATAAAGAACAAAACCACAGAGACAATACTTCCTTCTGGTCTATGAGGCCAAAGAGACTACAAATGGAGCTGAAGGACACTATGCTAAATGATATAAATGAGCCCACAAAACACAAGCTCCTCTTTGTCTCTTTTATATACAGGGAGTAGACAAGTTGCTCTCAATGTACAGTACTGATATATAGAAACTGGAAAGAGTAGAGGATTGGCATAAATAAATGAGTGTTGAATTTTATTAGTACATATTTTATACACTCTTCATACATGTATTGAAAATTCACATTAAGCTGTGTTAGCATTTACAAGTAACATATGGTATCTAAAAATAGAGTTATATAATATTTGTTTGTTTGTAGAAACATGGTTACATGTAGCCCAAGCTAGCTTTGAACTATCTATGTCATCCATGATGACGTTGAACACTTTGCTGCCTCTACTTCCCAGGTGTTGACTTAGACTTGTGTGCCAACATTCCAAAAGACATATTCATACTGCACAAGCACCCTATCAAATGAGCTACATCTCTAACCCTAACTTTGGCCTCTCAGCATTGACATAAATCCCAAGCTGCCACCAAAGCCATCCCCTTTCCCTCAGAACACAGATATTCAGTTTTCTATCATCTTGTTCTACCCTGAGAAGCATTTAACTCAAGTGGAAGCAGAATGAGTTCTGAAATAGACAAATATTTTTGAATAGAGAGCAACATCATGATGGGTAAAAGAGCTGGAAATATAAGAGGAAAGTTTTTAGGAAACCACAGTAGTCTCTCAGGGGAAAAATGAAAGTACCAGTTGGATGCATGCCTCTTATATTCCTTTTGCTTTGTTTCTGACAGCCTGTACTCCATTTATAGGTGTTTGAGCTTTGATTCAATTAGATTTGACAAGATTGATGTCCTAGGAATGCAGAGAGGCCTGCTTGTGACTATATACTGCTTCTGGAGCATAAAGTATAAAGATCACTAATAAAAAATAAAAGACCTGGAGAAATATGTCATTCCATGTCAGTGGTTTCAGGACAGGTTGGAAAACAGCAATGATCTTGTTTACATGACTTTCTGCCCATGTTCACAGTGATAGCATTGGGGTGTGGAGGGGAGGCAGGGATAAGGCTGAAAGAGGAGATGAGGAGAGAAGAAGAGAGAGGAGATGGATGAAGAAAGGAGGGGGAAGTGGAAAGGGATAGAAGATAAATAAATGTTGAAGGGAGAGAGGTGACAGGGAGAGAATCCCCAAAGACAAAGAAGCAATATGGCACTAAGTTTATTAAATCTTTTTTGGGCATACTATACTCTAGGCCATACATTATTTTTTTAATTTATGAATTTTAAAATATTCATTATTAAGTAAAAGGGTCCCATGTAGCCTAAGCTATTCTTAAACTTACTATATAGCTGACATGACCTTGATCTTCTGGTTCTCCTACTTCTATATATGCTAGCAGGGAACAGATCCTGGTTCTCATACATTATAGACAAACACTTTCACCAATGGAGCTCCATCCCCAGCCCCTCTATCTGTGGCAGGAGGCTTATCTTCCAAAGTACTGTGCACTGGGGTAATGCTGTTGTACACTGGTTTAATAAAGCACTGATTGGCCAGTAGCCAGGCAGGAAGTATAGGCAGGGCAAGCAGAATAAAGGAATGCTGGGAAGAGGAAGGATGCATCAGGAGTCACCAGCCAAATATAGAAGAGGCAAGGTGTGAAGGCAGAACTGATAAAAAGTACAAAGCCACATGACTACTCATAGATAAGAGTTATGGGTTAATTTAAGTGTAAGAGCTAGTCAGTAATAAGCCCGAGCAAATGGCCAAGTAGTTATTATTATACCCTCTGTGTGATTATTTTATAAAAGGTTGTGGGACTGTGGGTGAGAGATTTGTCCTGACTGTGGGTCAGGTGGGACACAGAAAAACTTCTGAATACAGTAATGTCTTATCTATCTATGATGAGAGTTGATATATGGTATAAAAGTTGGCCAATGAGTAAACATTTTGCAGGAAGGAGAGGGCACTGAGGTTCATAAGACAAAGAGGGAAAAAGTTGAAAATGCAAGCCAAAAGTCTCAAGTCTTCTACATTCTAAGCCATCAGACTTAGGTTTTGTCTCAAGGGCAATGTGGGCTTTCTGGTGAGATCTGAGGACTTATTCTCTAACAAAGAATCTCTAGTAAATGTGCAGAGATAAGATTGTGGGAATCAATATTTGAGTAATCAATAGTTATCTGACAGATGAGAGCTTTGTTTCATGTATGCCTTTGTTAGAGAATTCTACCAGACTTAAATCAATCAATCAATCAATCAATCAATAAATAAATAAATAAATAAACCCAGCACCAATCTTGGGAAGAATCCAGTTGTCAAACTGTCCATTTTGTGATGGATGGCTAAACAAAGCATGGTACATTCCAATGTTGTTCACTGTTGAAACATCACAGTTGGGGCTGGGGAGATGCTCACTTGTTAAGAACCCTTTTGACTCTTCCAGAGGATCCAAGTTCTGGTGTTAATACCCATGTTTGGAGGCTCACAATTACCCCCCACTCCAACTGTATGATAGCTGACACACTCCTCTGGATCATCCATTGGACATTGTAGCAGAGTGTAGTGTGGACATGTACAGACACAGACACACAGACATACACTTGCAATTAACAAGTAAAATATATCTTTAAAAAATAGTAATATCTACTGCAATATTAGACATTATGCTAAGTAAAAGAATGTGAAAGAATAGCCAAATATTCTCTAATCCCAATTGTATAGGGTATTTCTGTACTCAGAGTAGTTAAAACATTAGAGATTGCAAATTGAACATGGGTGGTCAGGGAAGGTGTGTTAGGGTGAAGGCAATGAAGAGTTACTATTTAGTATGGTCTCTTTTTGAGGGGAGGGCATTAGAAGACAGGGTTTCCTCTGTGTAGGTTTGGTGGCTGCCCTGGATCTTGCTCTGTAGACTAGGCTGGCCTCAAACTCACAGAGATCTGCCTGACTCTGCCTTCCTAGTACTGGGATTAAAGGTATACTCCACAACTGCCCAGCTTCTCATTTTTTAATAAGATGAGAATAGGAATTATTGTGGCAGTGGCCAGTAGTGATGACTTTATAACACTAGGAATGTATTTGACACCACTGAAGCATATGCTTAAATGGGGAAGGGAGAGATGTCACAGTGCTTATGAACACTTGCTGCTCTGGCAAATGACCTGAGCTTGGTTCCCATCTCAGGTGCTTCCAACCATCAGTATCTCTAGTTAAAGTCATTTAATTTCTTTTTATGGCCTTCAATGGCACTTGTATATATGTGGGGCACATACTCATTAAAACAGCTGAGATGTTAAATTTTATAGTTATTCTTTTATAGTTAAAAATGGTGACATATTTTTTCATAGTTACAAAATGGAAGGAACACTGAATTGGAGTCAGACAAACAGATTCATTAGTTTCAGCACAGTCACTACCAGCTTTGTGGCCCTTAGAAAACCTCTCAAACTCCCATGGAGTTAATTCTTCCATGTGAAAAATGGAATAGAAAAGTAGTCTTTTTAACTTGCGTGAGGAACTAGAGTATCTTCTTTATACAATGCTCAGTAAAGCCTTTCACTTGCCTAGATTTTACTAATTGTTAAAAAGCAGAGGGACTGTGGTGGTTTGAAAGAAAATGTCTCACACAGGCTCACAAGGAGTGATACTACTAGGAGGCATATCCTTGCTGGATTAGGTGTGGCTTTGTTGGAGGAAGCATATTTCATTGTCACTTCCTGAAGACACAGGTATAGAACTCTGAGCTACTTCTCCAGTACTGTGTCTGTCTGCATGCCATCATACTTCTTGCCATGATGAGAATGGGTTAAACCTCTAAACTGTAAGTCAACCCCAGTTAAGTGTTTCCTTATAAAAGTTGTCATGGTCTTGGCATCTCTTCACAGCAATAGAAACCCTAACTAAGACAGGAACCATATGAATTAAAAGCCAAAAGACAGCTGATGAGATGCCTTAGCAGGTAGAGTCACTTGCCACCAAGCCTAATGAGTACACTTTGGTCCTCAGGACCTACATGATGACAGGGGGTAACTGACTTCCTTGCATTATCCTTTGACCTCTGACCTACAGCATGTATATGCATATACAAATGTATCAAATAAGTTAATAATAAAACAATTTTAAAAGTTTTTAAAGACAAAATACATCATCTTTCTACTCAAAGTAGGGAATGACTCAAGCAGATATGAGTGATTATTATACACACTGTACAAAATAGAATGAAAGGTGCCTAAGTTATGAATGACAAGACAAATTATTTTAAATCATGCCTCATTCCAAACCACAGGTTTATTATATTACCTTTAGAGGCAAGATAAATATGGTATTGCTATAGTCTAGGATTCTGTGTCTTTTCCTCTATTGATAAAATAAGTCAAAGACAGGGAAAGTTCAAGGCAAACAAAAAAAAGTAAGGTTTATTCACAAACTATGTGGCCTCTCTGGATATAGTTACGTGTAGCCTGAAGTTTTTCTGTGTCCAGCTAGCCTGCAGTTGGGACAAATCTCTCTCACTGGCTTCCCAAAGCTGCTTAGTCACAAGTAAACACACAGAGGCTTATATTATTTACAAACCGTATGGCCTATTGCTCAAGCTTCTTACTAGCCAGCTCTTACAACTTAACCCATTTGTATTTATCTATAAATTGTCATGTGACTTCATGAATTATCAGTACTTTCACATCTTGCTTCTCCTGGCTTTGGCTCACAGTGTCTCTCCAGACTCCACCTTTCTCTTTCCTGTCTCTCTCGGATTCCCTGCCTGACTCTAAACTGCCTTGCCATAGGCCAAATCAGCTAATTTATTAACCAATGGGAACAACATATATTCACAGCATATAGAGAGATATCCCCCAGCAGTTGGGCAACAGAGTGGGGAGTCCACTGACTTCAAGAGAGAATCAAGCTTGTCTTGGTTTCGACTACTTCCTCCCAGATCCTTCTTTCCTCTTTTCTGTTGATCCTAAAGTGTTTAAGTATATTTTCTATCAAAGAGATTAGGTCTCCCACTTCTGCCCCATGTGCCTGATATGGTGCTCTGTCTTTGTATTGTGGAAACAGCCACAGTAGGGCGCTTTATCTTAAGATATCTTAGGTATGGAAATGCCTGCTGATTCATTGTGGGTAGGGTGGGCTCCCACTCCCCTTGTCTCTGTGGTGTAATGAGGAAATTAAAAACTTAGTAAGAGCAAAGAAAACATGACTTGTTTTATTTCTGCCCTTTCTTCCTTCCCAGATCACAGAATAGCAACCTGCTCACACAGTGATCTCTCAGCTACAAAGAGAACCTTTTCTTCCAGGGAAAGAGGTAAGAAAAACAGCTGCAGTTCAGAATGTGCTCACTCTGTTTGAGTGGCATGTTCATTCTGTATGTTACTTCAACCTCACAGCAAGTTTTTAATATGTTACTCTCCATACTTGGAAATAATCCCAAAAGAAGTTAATGAGTTCTTATCAGGTTAACTAGTAGACAGTGGACCAAAAATTAGAGTGGGATTTGATATGAATCTAAACACAGAATATGAAAAGTAAATTGTCAAAATATCAGCTACAACAACATAAAATAAAAAATAAACACATGATTAAAATTTTCCCCTGTGGAGTCTGGTTACAAAGATCTCGCATGGGATCCATGTATCTGAGCTCACTGTAATATGTTTTAGCACTGTTTGACTTTAACAGACTTTAACAAGTAACTTACTGTTATGAACTGAAGAATGAAAAAGTTAGGTGATTGAATTTACATTCCTGAGGCTTTTATGCTACTTTTACCTAATACATGATTCAAGTAATTGTTTAAAAAAGATGTATTTGACTGCTTTTTAGAAGATTTGGTCTATCAGTATTGGGTAGGAGTGGCATAGCCAGGAAGCAGAGCGATAGAAATGTGAGAAGAGGTGAGACACAGACTTCACGGACCTCACACTGGTGACTTACTTCCTCTAGCTTTGCCTAACCTCTTTGTCTTTTACCACCTGCCAGTATGGCATCATATGAATCCCTACGTGATTAATCTGAACTGGGGATTTTGCTTACTTGGCCCTCAGTTCAATCCCTAGCACCACACAAACTATGTGGAGGTATGTACTAGCTAGCTAGAGATCTATGCATTGCTGTTCAGTATGGTTCAGAGAATTAGGGTAGCCATAATTTTAGTTTTGAATGAATGAGTTTATGAGACATATAGCAAACCCAAGTAAAAGATGAATAACAAGTGATGTATAGATGACAAATACGTAGATGGATAAATGAACAGACAGAAAGATAGATAAGGATGAATGGATAGATAGCAAACAGCATCTAATACACTGATCAAAATGCCCAGCAGAAATGCACAGCTAGACCCACTGAGGCTGTCAGCTGGAGCTCAAAATAGAGCAGTCTCCTGTCCAACGAGGCTTCCAAGTAAAAGAACTTTTAGCAGTAGTTAGAAGTGACTTCGTAAAATCTGGTGCTCACAACACTCAGGAGAAACTGACTGGAGAAGTTGAGGCTGTCAGCTGTACTTCTGAGTTTTCTCCCTATAGTTGAGTTTCCCATTGCTGACCTCGAGCTTCCTTTTTCTTATTCTGTACCTTGGGTTATAGTAGCACTCGCTAGTAATACTGGTTCATCTTCTGGCTGCTTTCAAGTACACAATGGGTTGTCTTTCCTCAAGCTATTTCATTGTTTTCTTCATTCTCTGTCACAGAGTTGGGGGGAGGGCCTCAGGGGACAGATTATCCCCAGACCAGGGGCCTTACAAGACACTTTGAGACAATCATGATGGATGTGAAATGGGGGACTGGTGGCAGGACCACATTAAGAGCCATCTTCTAGGTGAGCTCAAATGGCACAGGACAGTTTAACAGTTAAATGTAATCCTCTCTGAAAATGCCAACATAACACAGGCACACCACAAGGCATGACCTCTAAATTTCCTAGATGTTTCCCAGCCATTCAAATTGACAATATCTATTGTCCCAAATAATATTTTTATTTGAATGACATGAAGACTTCACAAGAACTTCCCTTGAATTTGTTGACTGACATTTCAAATAACCACGCTTTCAAATGCTTTTCTTACTAGATGTTATGTCAAATATTTTGCCCTTTGCTTTGGCTATTAGAAAGGTCAGGGCTGTACTTTATATTCTGCACTGACTTACAATTGGGGATAACTTTCTCTGATGCCATTCTAGTGTTTCTTTTTTGTTTGCCATTGATATTACATCATTGTTCATTTATTCACATGTATATAGATACCCACGGTACATGCTCAAATTATTAGTAGATATGTAAATGCATCTATTTTTTTTTTAAAACTACCTCACTTGTTTTGTACTAACAAACATTTTTTTGCAAATATATGTTATGAGACATCTGAACACTATAATAAAACAAAATCATAGTTGAATCAGGTCCATGGTATTGAGATGAGCTCTTTCTACATCAGCTGCTTCAGAGAAGGAAGAGAAGGAGGGAAAGAGCAAAGCATCATAAGGAAGAATGTGGAGATTAAACATCAATGTTTCTGTTGCTGTAGTTTCTCAGACTCAGCCTTACTGATAGGTTGGATGATTCCTGACTCACATAACTCAGTACAAGAAAACACTCCATTTTAGACAAAGAATGCAGATAGACATCCCTCAAATGAAGACATACAAACAACTAATGGGTATCTGTGAAGATGCTAAATATAAGGGAAGTTCAAATTAAAACCACAGTTAGGTTAACTCCTTAGACCTGTTAGAATGGCTGTTATCAAAAAGATGAAAGATGGGTGGGGGAGATGGCTCAGTTAGCAAAGGGTTTGCAGTACAAGCATGAGGACCCAAGTTATGATCCCAGTCACCTGTAGAATAAAAAACAAACAAACAAACAAAAAAAAAAACAAAAAAAACAAAAAAACAAACAAACAAACAAAAAAAAAAAAAAAAACAGGGATGCTGACATTTGACCCTAATCCCTAATCCCAGCTTTGGGAAGTTGAGACAGGGGGCCATTCATGCTAGCCCATTAGTTAGCTCCAGGTTCAGTGAGAGATCCCATGTCAATAATTAAACAAGAGGGTGAAAAAGAATAAAACTACTAGATGATTCAACTATTTCCCATAAAGATAAAGGAAAATGGCATGTTTGAAAGACAATTACATGTCAGTGACTACTGAAGCATTATTCTCAGTTGCCAAGGTACAGAAATTATCTGTGTGCCCATTAACAGTTAAGTGGACAAAGGAAAAATAATACACACAATAGAATGCTACTTCATATGATATTATTGTTATTGCTATTATTGTTTATAATTGTCATTGGTGAAAATAAAGTGATCCTAGAAGAAATTATGTAAAGTAAAATAAGTCAGACCCCAGAAACATAAGTACCACATGATCCACTTATATATGTAAAATACAAAACACTAAAACTCATAGAAGTAGACAATAGAGCAGGGAATGCAGACACACATCTGTAATTCCAGTATTAAGAAGACTTTAGTTAAGAGAATACTTAGTTCTAGCTTAGGCTGAGAAATCTAGTGACAGTTTGTCTTTTGAAAAAAGTAGAAAATAAACTAATTGGAGGTTTTGGGTGGTAGATTGGAAAACTCTGGTAAAAAAAAAAAAAGCACAAACCTCCTATCAAAATAAAAAAAAAAAAAGATAGGTACACCAAGTTATAGACAAGTTTGCTCAATTGATTTAAAATTTATTTAAAGTCATGCAAAGTGGTATATGCCTTTAATCCCAGCACTTGGGAGGCAGAAGCAGGTGGATCCCTGAGTTTAAGGCCATCCTGGTCTACATAGTGAGTTTCAGAAAAGCCAGAGCTACATGGAGACACCCTATCTCAAAATATATTTTTAAAAAAATGTATATTCCTTTGTATCTGTGTTGATGTATGTTCATGAGAATGTGGGTGTCCATAGAGGTCAGAAGATAGCATCAGATCTCTTCAAGCTGGAGTTACAGGTAGTTGTGAGCTACCTTACCTGTGCCAGAAACCAAATTCTGGTCTTTTGCAAAAGTGGTGCATGTTCTTAACTGCTGAGGCATCTCTTCAGGCCCATTAGCATTTATTAGACTTTACTGGTTTCAAAGGAAATGCATACAATCATTGCCAATCAAAACAACATAAGTTGTGACTGTAATGATCCAATGTGTCAGAAGCATTTGCTGTGGAGTGTCACCAGGAGCAGTGATCAGGGGAGATTTTCTTCTGCAATGGTTTATTAGTCTCCATGTATCAGCTACAGGCAACTCACTTCTGTGTCACTCTGATTATTTCTCACCCAGTGAAGAAAAGAGTGGATGAAAACAGTAGCTACACATGCACTTACAGTCCTTGTCAATAAATTCCTGTTGCTTGGAGACATTTTGAACAAAGAGTTATATTTATTTGATTATCTCTTAACCTGCAGTCACAATAAGTTATCCTTGCTTCAAGTCATCATATATATATATATATATATATATATATATATATATATATATATGTGTGTGTGTGTGTGTGTGTGTGTGTGTGTGTGTGTAATGTTTATTTATATATATTCTATATATGTTTATATAGTAGAGTTGGAAAAAATAGGGATTTTTGTCTCAAATTCAGATTAGCATATTATCTGTTTCAATAGAAAACATAAAGGAAATGTAAAAAAAAATAGGTTGAATTTTAAAACATTTTTGGTCACAAAAATTAAAAGAAATTCTTTTATGAATAAACTCATTATAACTAAGATCATGTAGACTCATATTCATTATGATGGTCTCTGCATGCATAAGATGCTTCAATGACAAATTATCCCATCTGCAAACTACAGATGTTTCAAACCAGCACAGAGAAGGGAGCTATAATTTAAACATTTATTATTCAGTATCTGAGTTACCCATGAAAATGGCTGGTATTGTAGCTGGTAATTTAGGACTTCAGTAGATTATTTTTATAATATCTAATACAGTGCAAGTGTTATATAAACACAGTGTTAGAAGGATAATGATAAGAAAAATACACAGAATGAATTCAGACATAATAACTTGCCTCTCTCTTGTCTCTTCCTTTTCCCAAAGTCACCACACACACTCAGGGGATCCCAATTTCTTATTTCCACAATGTGTCAGACTGTCATGAAGTAAAAGCTGCATTCTAATAGTTATAATAAAAAATGTATTCTCATACTTTGAAGTAACAGTGATGTAATATTTAATATCAAGTATTTTTCCCTTGGTCCAAATTTCTCATCAGAATTTTTATGATTTCATGATAATTGCTGTCCACAACAATGTCCAATATTCATTACAGTTAGGCTTGATGCATGATGATAATGAGCTTTTGAGCTTTTCAAAGAAATGCTGGTAAAACATACAGTGGGGAGGAGTTATTTCCTCTCTTATTCAGGTTCTATGACTGGTCCCATCAAACACCAAGTAGGAGTCACTGTTTTGACTGATGCCAAAGCCAACGATTTTTGTGGTCTAACGATTCCTGGAGAGTGAGAAAGGGTGCCATCTATGTCACCCAGGCCAGGCTGAGGCTGCTGTTTGGAGTTTTGTGCTGTAAGAAACTGTCTTTTGTATTGTTTTATTTATTCTTAAATTTTTAAATATTTCTTTATTTAGTGCATGTGTGTGTGTGTGTGTGTGTGTGTTTGCATATGCACGTGCTATGACACAGGTACAGAGGTCAGTATATAATTCATGGACTAAGATTTCTTTTTTTAACATATGTGTCTTAGAAATCACATTCATGTTATCATGCTTGGTGGCAAGTATCTTTCATTCCTGAGCCATCTTGCTACCTCAACTATATCTATTATCACGTTCCTATCTCAGCTTCCTGAATACTGGGATAACTTACTCTTTTGATCTTCAGTTTCCTTTAACATAAAACAAAATATCAACTATATAGAGTGATTTCTTAAAAATGTAGATAGTAACACAGAAAATGTTCCCAATGTATTTTAGTCATCATTTATTGTTTGCCGCATTCCTATCTAAATGTCCTCTAATATCTGCAGCTTTCAGTGTAGTTTAAACAGAAAATGTTCTTAAAGGCTCCTGTGTCTGAACACTGGTCTCCAGCTGATGGCACTGTTTAGGAAGGATGTAGAACCTTCAGAAGGTCGAGCCTTGCTAGTGGAAATGGGTCATAAGGATGGGCCTTTAGATATTATGCCCCAACACCTACATTGCTAAGTGCAGGTGCAGTTTAACTAGAAGCCTACCGATCCTTCCACCATGCTTTCTCACCAGGATGGATGATATGCCCTCGAAGTGTGAGCTATTGTAGTAGGACTCTTAAATGGTCTTATTAATAAAATAAAACCTAGAGCCAGGTATTGTGGTGAATGCTGGAAGATCAGAGAATCAGAACAAGCCACAGCTTCCTCACCTCGCCAATTCCTCAGCTGATCCTGTTTCCTCAGACTGAAAGCTTCTCAGTCCTCATCCAGAATGAATATCAGTTGAACTGCTACTCAGAGCCTGAAATCTTAACCAGCCTAGTTCCTAGTTTTCAGGCCTTATATACCTTTCTGCTTTCTACCCTCACTCCCTGGGATTAAAGGCGTGAGTCACCATGCCTGGCTATTTCCAGTGTGGCCTTGAACTCACAGAGATCCATGCCTCCAGAAGGCTAGGAGTAAAGGTGTGAGTGTCACCATTTTCTAGCCTCCGTATCTAGTGGCTGTTCTGTTCTCTGACCCTAGATAAGTTTATTAGGGTGCACAATATTTTGGGGAACACAATACCACCACATGCTATGATGTTTTGCCACAGCAACAAAAATCACCAATACATTCCACTTACAACAAATCATGGTCAGGTTTGATATAACACAATTCTCTTTACAAGTAAGTTGAATGGATTTTTTTTAAAGGCAGGGATTTATGTAGCCCAGGACTGCCTTGAACTCACTATATATCCAAGGATGACAGAACTGCCAATCCCCCTACCTCCACATTGTTCCTGCTCAGATCTCAGGAGTGTGCCACCATCCCTGTCTTATGCAGTGTTGGGAATCAGTCCTAAGGGATCTGTGTGACATGCCAGCCTTGAATGGAATTTTAAAATATTAAGTGTAGAACAGTACAAATGAATGGGTGGCATCTGGAGAAACGGCTTGGTGTTTAAGATTTGTTCTTGCAGAGGTCCCAGGTTAGGTTCCTATAACCTAAAGACAGCTCACAACTGTTCAGCACTCCAGTTCCAGGGTATCCAACATCCTCTTCTGACCTCCACAGACACCATGCTGCATCTGTTGCACAGATAGTCATGCAGACAAAACACACATACTCATAAATTAAACAAATCCAAATTGTTTTAAAACAAAAGGATGCATTTCACACCATTCAGGTTTATGCTCCTCTTTGATTATTTGGATGTGAGCAGCATCTTTTTGCTAAAAGTAGAAATGAGCCTGTACTTATTTCTTTGAGTGCCAAGCCATGACTCAGATAGGAGGTACTTCCTAAGTCATCAACCAAAACAGAAGCCAGCATGCCTGTGGAGCTTCTCCAATGACACATTGAGCTGAACCTGACTGGAAATCTGGTTTCAAGTTTTCCTTGTTCAAAACTTCAGGTCCATTTTTACGGAGCTCTTGACACAGGATGAGTCCATTCACTGCTTGGTCATAGGTCACGATGAAAAGTCAGCATCAGCCTTTGGTGGTTGATGGGGTTCCTCATAGGTCCCAATAGCAGTTCTAAATATAGCTACTGGGACCACACCAGGGTAAGCATCAGAGTGTGTAGCTTTGGAAACGGACCTTGCTCACATTCAGAAGGGCCAAAGGAAGTGCTAGTCAGAGCAGAGCCTTTTCATACCTGCATCAGTCAGAATCTCTCCAACAGTCCGGTCGCCTCCCTGCCCACTTCTGCCCACCCACTGTCCCAGGACTGTCAACTAGCTGAAGGTTCCCGAACACACTCTAACCGTCGTGTTTCTATGTATTGTATGATAATATTATTAGGGTTTTATAAACAATATTGGATATTCTTCAGGCAGGTGTGGGATGACATTAGACTATACACATGGCTCCAGCACTGCTTTGGTTAAATTTACCCTTGTTCCTGACTCTGGCTACCTCTGTCAGGCCTTCACTTCTCAGAGTGTGTATGCTGATGTGGAATCCAACAATAACCCCAGCAGTCATTGAGTTTGGACTTCACGTCCATATGTCAAACCTCTTCATAGGCACTCCGCTGACCTATACCAAATACATTTTGCTAAGATTTCCCTATGTGAAAATACTCATTTTCAAAAGGACATTTAGAGGCTAGAGAAAAGGCTCAATGTGCAAGAGCGTCTGTTCCACAAGCATGGGGGCATGGGATTAAATCCCCAGCGCGTGCTCACACACACACACGCATGCACACACACACACACACACACACACACGCATGCACACACACACACACACACACACACACACACACACACACACATTTCTAAACCAACTCAAATAGATTGAGACTTTTCCCAGTAGGTATGAAAGACATATCTGTGATGATCTACTCTTTATAATGAAATGTATGAAATTGTTTTAATAAAGGAAGGTAGTTTTACAACCCAATTACATTACAGTAGAAACATTTGATATAACAAGTTAGCAATCAAAGGCAAATCAAATATACACATATTTTTTAAATCACAAGGAGCTGTACTGCATGCTTGGAATTTGCATTGAAATTAGAATGAAATTACTTAGACAGTTTCTTTGCAATAAACTAGAACATGGGACACTGTAGGGATAAATTTTCTTATAAGACAAATACCTGCAAAATAATTTGACATGTGATATTAGAATAATAAAGAAATACGCCTTCATTTGACTGCAACACTCTCAGTTGCTGCCATTGCTGCTTGTTTTTCTCACTGACTCTAGGCCATCAGCACAGCCTTGACGACAGATGAGTAAGTGATGTTTAAGCTGCAGGTATTTCCATGCCAGCCTGACGTTTTTCACAAAAGCTACATGGTATCCTGCAAGTCAAATGTCAAGAGAATAGTTGCCTTACAGAAAACTGACCTTTCCTGTAACTTTGGTCACATTTTTTAATTACACCAACTTCAAGAGGGTCCTGGAGGCCTCTGACCTCAGACCTCTTACCCTTAAAGTGATGATTAGCCTGTCCTCATAGGACTGCAAGGCTCTAATGTAGACTATGTACATAAAATAAAGCATTGTAGATATAGGTCTACAGCTGAAGTCAGACTGACCTTTCTTCTGAGGCACTCAAAGGTGAAAAGACAGCAGTGCTACCTCAGGCCATAAACTGTGTGCCCAGCACCTAAGATCCACAATGCAGACATCTCATACCATGACCTTCACAAAAGGGACACTGTCCTTTATAATTTATGGAGTTTTGCAGCCTTTGATTCCCATTTCCTGGGGGGAAATGAAATGGTCTCTATGAACCAGTCTCTTTGCCAACACAATTTCTCATCACTCCCTTAGGCAAGGGTTCATTCTTACTTTAATATTCTCATTTTATGATAAATATGATACTTTGATTAGTTTTCCTTCTTTCTGTCTCATGCTATTAGCATATTTTTGAAATATGTAGTCTTTTTTTTTTTAAATCATATATCAGCCCCTTGGGAAGAAGGACTTGTGGAGGCCACTAGAGATATAATATAGTATTCTACTACTCATTCTCTTGATTTACTCAAACCCATTTATTATTATTATTATTAATTATTATTACATCATCATCATTATTAATCAGATTCTCTCTATGCAGTCTAGCTGGAATAGAACTCACTATGTAAACCAGGTTGGCCTAGAACTCACAGAGATTCATCTGCCTGTTTCTTGTTTCCTGAGTTTGAGACCAACCTGGGACACATGAATCAATTCATCAAGAAACACACAAACAAAATTCCAAAGAAGCATACAAACAACACCAAAAACCTAAAACAAAGGAAAGCAAAACAAAGCATGCAAGAAATCATAGCACAGTTTTCTTTTCTTTTGCTGTGAGGAATTGCTCTTATGTGTAAATCAAGACTGAAGATCTCCATCTTGAATGCCCTCATTTCTCATTATTGTTAATCTTAGGGTGCTTTTAGAAATGAAATGAAATCAAGAGGAGGCATTAAGTAGCAATTCTCTCAAAGTTAAACATATCATCTGAAAGGTAAGCTCCTTAAGTCTGAGGAAATAACACAAAAATCCTAAAATGTCTAAGATTCACAAGGCTCTTTCTTCCATCAGGTTATATACGCAATCAAGTCTGCTGAACATAAAAGAATCTCTCCAACCAGCCATGCTGCTCTACTTGCAAATAGTGCAAGAAACTCCAGGGTTGCAGCATTTGAGTTGTCACAGATGCCAGGATAGACACTGTGGAGATGTAGCCAACTTCTAGTCATCCATGCTCCCATAAGGAACCCTAAGACACTCATTGGTGCTCTGTTAGACTTTTGTGTGATTGTTTCTTTGGTCAGTCATCAGTGCCCTTTGTGGGGTGAGAAGACATGTGTCTTGTAGCTCTCGGAAAAAAGCAGGAGGAAACTAAATGGAAGTAACTTAACAAGCTGGGCTATTTTATTATGGATACATTTGGCCAAGAGTCCAGAAATTGTTCACTGATTGTCACTTTTCCTTGGAGAATGTCTTACTAACTCTGTGGATTTCTTATAGCCTGTGCTTATATGCTTCACCATTATTATTCTTGTTGAATAAAGGTTTGCCTTTGCAAGCATTCATCCAATACTGATAGCTTAAAGACCATCTTATTCCTGTTAGGTAAAGTTGCCAATCTGCCTTGTGTTCCTAACTGTACTAAACTGAATTGTACTCAGAAGGCTGCTCTCCTTTCCTGAATTAAACATTACCATATCATTTAATTTTTGATTTGAGTTGATATTTAAGCTAATTCCTAAATATGCAAGTGTTATGTCTTATACATAGTCAAATGAGTATGCTTGCACATATACACAAAGATAAGTATAACATTATGTAGGAAGAGTAAACCCCATATGCCCATCAGTCATGAACCTGCATCAGGCCCTGGACCACAATAGCCCTCACACTTTGCAGTTACAAAAGACCAAGGGCTGTGCTTTTCATTTGTAGAATCTTTGCTTTTGATAAGTAAGGGCACTATTTTTTGTTTCATCAGCATTTTTGTTTTACTTTTAATTGATGTATAATATTTATTCATATATATAGGGTATAGTTCAACAGTTCAGTACATCACACAAAGTGCAATGGTTAATTCATGGTGTTTGCATTTCCAGACCTCAAAATATTTACCTTGATCTTCCTAATTTGGGTTCTATGCATTTTTTAAAGACATTGCTGCTGCTTGATGCTATTTCCTTCCTCATGCTGAAGGAATTGTGTTGGACTGAAGTGGGTGTGTCCATAGCTCCTCTAAGAGCAGATAGATATCTCCTATTGTAGAATTACAGACCATAATGATCTAATTTTATAAATCTGCTTTATCTGTAATTTCATATGTAGGAATTGCAAGACATATACACATCCTGATAACACACACACACACACACACACACACACACACACACAAACACACACACACACACACACACACAAACACACACACATATATATGTATACACACACACATATATATATATATTTTTATATATATAACATATTGTGTATAATCACATAATGAAAACAGCTTCAATCACATATACATTTGCAATATGGTTTAGCAAATAAAAATAGTCATTCATAAAGCATATGTTGTAGCAACCTTTTGCTCTAGCTGCCTTGTGGTTTTCAACTCTGTATAATCACATCAATCACATTGCTTCACTCCTGGAATGTCTTTATCTCACCTACTGATATTTTAGGTCAGGGAGTAGGTTTCCCTAAACAGTCAAAGTAAGCGAATGGGTACCAAATGGAGAGAGAAAAATAACTAATTAAAAACCTAATGCAAATAGGCTGTGACTTCTCGTTGTCACTATACTTGGTGCTAAAGAGTTTGCAGGAAAGGTATTCAAAGGAGTCCTTCTGTCTGAAATAGAAATTAAGGCTGGCTGTCACCTAGTTCCTAAGGTCCTCAGAGTGCAGATCATCTTGAAGGAGCAGTGTTGCTGTAGATGAATAAGCTTGTGCCTTCTGATTACTGAAATCCATAAGTGGATGTGCTGCCCAATGACTTAAAAAATAGTTTTATGTATGTGTGTTTGTGTTTGTGTCTATGTAAGGCATGTATATTGGTGCTTGTGAAAGTCAAAAGAGTATGTCAGATCCCATGTAGTTGGAGAGCTAGAGAGATATCTCAATGATTGAGAACTTGCTACTTTTGCAAAGGACTCAGGTTAAGCTCCAAGCACCCATGTGGCAATTCAAAACTGTATTCCCAGTTCCAGGGTATCTGATTTCCTTTTCTGGCCTCTGTGCAAACTACACATGTACACATTAATATGCATGGGAAAAAACTCATGCATACCAAGTAAAAATTAAAAAAAAAAAAGCAAGAGAGGTTCTGAGTACATGACCATCCTGAGACTGTGAAATGAGTCAAGACAATTGGTACTATTTCAATTTTCATAGATGATGGCAGCAGACCTCTAACTCCTGGCATGGACACAACTCATGACAGCTCTTGTTTTACCTGTAATGATGTACAGATTGACCTTCTCCAAGGTCAAATTCTTCCCATAAGCCAAGAAGTTTATCTGCCTACGATTTCCAAGTCTGAGTGCAGCTGCTGTTTGAATTATCTACCTGTGTGTAATACTAGAGTATTGCTCACTCAGGTTCCCTGGGTTGCTATTTGGTTATGGGCCACACAGAACATAATCATTACTAAGAGTATTTGAGCATGGGAGAGGGAAAATTCTGTCTCCACAGCACAAGAAGACATAAAAGATGGCCCTAAACAGACTGAATCATAGAACCTGTACCTCCTATTTTATGTCTTCCTCAGTGAAGACCTGGGAGGAAAACCCTAGTTTCAGCAGAATTATCATCTCAGTAGACTTCAAACTTCTAAACTTGGTCATATTTTCTCATGGTGGTCCTGCTTGGGGGATAATTATCAATATTTTGATAAAATTATTGAAGTAGCCCCAATAAAATGATCTTTTCAGAAAACCCAGCATAAATGTTGTTCAAAACACTTTCATCACTGCCTTCCAGTGACCTCTATGGCAGCCAGAGTCCCATCCTTACTAACATTGAAATTGTCCCAATTTCTGACATTTGAGTACAGGATCTACAAAATTTCATGCCTTATTGGAGCAAAGCATAGCAGTGGGAAGAGAAGGGAAGAGAATGGGCTCATTTTTGCTATTTCTGGAGCCATATTCACATTCAGCACACTTCCTCACATTTACTTTCAGAAATCTGCAGGTTTCCCTGAGGGGCAGGTAAGTGTTTTTATCCCAATTTTACAGATGAAAAACTTGAAACCCAAGGTTAAGTGAGTTGCTTGCAGTAGCACTGGGAGCCGATGTCAAGATCAGACTTCTAACATCAATGTTTGATTGCTCAGATCACTCAGCCACAACTCTAAGTATAACACAAATGTTTGGAAAATAGTTTTAACCATTCTTTAACATGAACATTCTGAAGTGTTCTAGATCAGAAGAGCCTTTTAAAAATCACACAGATTGCCGTGCAGTGGTGGCTCACGCCTATAATCCCAGCACTCAAGAGGCAGAGGCAGGTGGATCTCTGTGAGTTCGAGGCCAGCCTGGTCTACAGAGCTAGTCCAAGACAGGTTCCAAAACTACAGAGAAACCCTGTCTTGAAAAACCAAAATAAAACATAAATCTGAAGTGTTATGGGTCAGAAGAGCCTTTCAGGGGAAAACACAGAGAAAGAGTGAACACAGGGTGATGACCACTGGTGTTTTATTTAATGGAGATGACAACTATTTTAAGTAATTTTTTTAGCATTCATACATGAGCATTGTATCTACATCAGTCTTACCTTTCCTTCCTCATTCAAATTCATTCTGTATCATCTCTCTGTCCCAAATTCATGGTATCTTCTTACTTATTTGTGGGGGACCAGCTCCTGCATTTGTTTACCACAGGGACTCTTGTGGAGTGAGAGATAAGAGATTTAGATAGAAATATAGAGGAGACAAACAGAAACAAAGGATAGCCTCACGAGGGCCTGGGTCAAAACCCACCAGCCCCTTCTGTCTCTTTTAACGGACATTTAAAGGAATGCCAAGAGGTGAGCTATTGTTGGAGATCTTCTCTCCAGGTGCCACCAAGCCCCCATGGTCCCACAACCCATGTATAAAATAAACACACAGACGCTTACATTATTTAAACTGTTTGGCCATTAGCTCAGGCCTACCTCTGTCTACCCCGTACTCTCATATTTAGCCCATTTCCATCAATCCACACTTTGGCACATGGCTCGTGGCCTACCAGCACCCCACATCTTTCCCATCAAGTAGCGGCTGGTGGTGTCTCCCTGCCCCAGCCCCCAACCTCCCAGAATTCTCCTCCTCCCCATCCTGCCTAC
This sequence comes from Onychomys torridus, assembly GCF_903995425.1. Taxonomy (NCBI): domain Eukaryota; kingdom Metazoa; phylum Chordata; class Mammalia; order Rodentia; family Cricetidae; genus Onychomys; species Onychomys torridus. The sequence goes on from NC_050453.1 coordinate 81,199,135, forward strand.
CCTATCCTTCCTGCCAGGCTACTGACCAATCAGCACCCTACTTATTTTAACCAATCAGAGCAACACATTTGACATACAGAACATCCCACAGCACTTCCCCTTTTCTTCCTTTCAAAAAGCAAGGTTTCAACTTTTATATAGTAAAATTTCAGATAACAAAATAAATATCAAGCAAGAATTACAGTCACAATATTAAAGAAGATATCCTATCTATCTTATATTTGTGAGTCTAAGGTTTTACATCCAACCCATCCTCCATCATAACCGAGGAAACCATAACTATCTAGTCTGCTTCTGAAAATGGATGTCAGATACGCTAGACCTGTAGCCAATTGGAATGCACCAACACCAACGATGCTGAGAAACATTAGGTGACTGTCCAGGCTGCCAGCTGTCTCTGTCTACTCTTGCAAGACTCCCAAATGTTGCTTGTGTCCTTCTCCCATTCCTCAGTTATTATTATATTCCTTCTCAGGTCTTTGATGAGGTTGAAGACTAGCAGTTATAGTTACAACTTAGTATATATATATATATATATATATATATATATATATATATATATATATATATAAAATCTTAGATATAATATATTAAGTATTAGACTCAGGTTCTTTAGGATAGGACACCTTTTGGAATGATCTTTGTAACATGCCACCGACCCGTGCTCTAGACTTCACTGGATTTTAGTATATGTTTTTTTTGCTTGATATTGTTTGCACTTATTGTAATTACAACTTATCTAGGTCATTATCCCTCATTACTCTTGGACAATATTTGATAACCATCTCTTTGTATATAGTCTTGTATTAGGTTAGAACCTTGTTATTTAGACAAAAGGAGGAGATGTAATGGGTTGGCCTGGAAGTTCTAACCCCTATTGAGGCTTCGGTAATGGTCACGCCTACAAGGCAGGGCTGAGAGAGGAGGCTGAAGACCCAGGATCAAGAGGAGAGGCCTCTCCTGGTTCTAGGACCCTGGAAGTAGAACAAGCAGAGTTCTCCAGAGAACACCGCCAGACTGTGCCATACCTTTCCCAGACCCTGCAACCTATCCCTTCATTTGTAAGCTACCCCACAAAATAAACCTCTCTTTTAACTATGTGGAGTGGCCTTAATAATTTCACCAATAGTGAGCAAAAGACCTCCCCCCAGCACAGCCAAGTACAGATCATCACAAACACCTGGTAAAGAAACTGAAGGTCAAGCTATCCCCTAATGCAGCCCTGCTGTGCAAAGCAAGCTTAGATCTCACTAGAAAACCTTTGTGGGCTACCACACTTATTATTGTTAAACACACACACACACACACACACACACACACACACACACACACACGCACACACACACACAGAAGTGAGGGGGGAGAAGGGAGCTTACTGAATCCATTTAGCATTATAAATGAGTCTAGAGATGGTGACATGGGATTGGACAGCATATGGAGAAACTCATTTCTGGAGGAAATTAGTTCTACCATTCTTACCAGCCATTGGCCACTTGTAGCTCTTCATCTAGGCATGGCACCATGTGGAATTTCCCCTGTCCACATTATCATGTTATTTACTATTGTAATGGCACTAGATTTTTCAGGCAATAATAGTTCTATGAGTTCATGGCTATGTTTTCCCTACTGTAACTATCTTAACAACAGGCAACCTGGGCCTCTGGCTTTTATGCAGGTGCATATGTTTGGATTGGGCACTATACAATCCCTTGTTCTCTGCATTTTTGAACCAATGGTGAATTTTTATTATAGATTCTCTCTCATGCTAAAAGAAGCTTCTTTGAAGAGGGTGGTAGCTACATGAATGTGGGTATATTTAGAATGTAATTAGATATTACACTAAAGTAGTTTCTCTTCTGAGGTCTGATCCATTACTAGCTACTTTCTGTGCTGTTGGATATGTTTACAGTACCAGAATTCTATAATTAAGAAGGCTTTAAGTCTAATTCTGTTTGTTATTGTCAAGATAAAAGTGCTATTATTGCATTATTGTAAATATCTAGCCACTTCCATCATTATTGTGGTTCATAGGCTTTGGCTGGGTAGTTCTACAGATTGTTCCTTTCCTTTGGCAGTTTACATCATGTCTTCTAATACTATAAGGGCCAATATTCAGGAAGGAGGGTTTAGGGAGCCAGATATAAGTAATGGTTATAGAACACTCATAATGTGTATAGCACTAAGTTTTATACATTAAAAGAGTTTTGACTGAGAAATGGCTCCATGGATAAAGTCCTTGTCCCATAAGCATGAGAACCCACATTTGGACTCCTAGAACCTATGTAAAAACCAAGAAGACATGGTAAGCCATCTATAAACCTTAGCAGTGGGATACAAAAACCATGGCTCTCCAGGGCTAATGGACTAGTTAGACTAACCTAATCTAAAAGCTTTGGATTCAGTGAGAGATTCTGCTGAAGTTGAAAGAGGTTGAGTAAGAAACCTGACATCAATCTCTAACCTCCACATGCAGAACTGACCTTTAACAAAATCCAGCATACCTTTATGGTAAAAGTTGTAAGATAGAACAGAACTGGAGGATACATACTTAAACCCAATAATGTCTATATAGGACAAACACATGGTCAACATCAGCCAAACCTCATAAATGTAGGAAAACTCAAAGCAATCACAATAAAATCAGGGCAGTGCTGTCCACTATCCCAAATCTTTTAAAATAGGAAAGGGAGAACAAGGAATAACAGACCATGATAAATGAAGACCACATGAGAACAGGAAGAAGCAAAGTGCTAGAGAGGTCCCCAGAAATCCACAATGATACATCCACTGTAGACTACTGGCAATGGTCAAGAGAAAGCCTGATCTGTCCTAGTCTGGTGATCAGATGGCCAAACACCCTAATGGTGGTACTGGATCTCTCATCCAATAACTGATGGAAGTGGATGCAGAGATCCTTGGCCAGGCCCCAGGTGGAGCTCCAGGACTCCAATTGTTGAGAAAGAGGAGGGACTGTAAGAATGTGAATTGTTGAGACCAAGATTGGAAAAGCACAGGGACAAATAGTCAAACTAATGGAAACACATGAATTAAGAACCAAAAGCTGAGGAGCCCCCAACTGGATCAGGCCCTCTGGATAAGTGAGGTAATTGAATAGCTTGAACTCTTGGGAAGCATCTAGGCTGTGGGACCTGGACCTATCCTTAGTGCATGAGCTGGCTGTTTGGAACCTTGGGCTTACACAGGGATACTTTGCTCAGCCTGGGAGGAGGGGACTGGACCTGCCTGGACTGAATCTACCAGGTTGAATTGAATCCGCAGGGGAGTCTTGGCCCTGGAGGATATGGGAATGGAGGGGAGGGGTTGGGGGGGCGGTGGGGGTGGGTGCAGGAGTGGGGAGGACAGGGGAACCCCTGGCCATGTGTAAAATTAAAACACAAATATAATAAATAAAAAGGGAGAAAAAATAGGCTGGTGTTCAAAGCTCTAGCTGGAACAATATGACAAGAGAAAGGACTTAGAGGACTACTATAAGAAATCAAACTCTCCTTGTCACAGATTATATGATATTCTGTATAAGAGATCGCAAAGATTCCATCAGAAAACTTCTTGTAATGACCAAAACTTTATTTCAGTAAAGTGGCAGTATAAAAAAAAATCAAGTTATAAAAATCAGTAAACTCCCTGTGTATCAATGATAAGCATGTTACAAAAGGGATTGTAGAAACTCTCCCATTCATAATAGACAAAGAAACACAATTTCTAGGAATAAACCTTAACAAGAAGGGAAAAATTCTACAATGAAGACCTACAATATCTGAAGAAAGCAACACACTAGAAGATGGAAAGACTGTCCATATGCATGCATTAGAAGAAATAATAATAGTCTCCTACAAAAACAAATTTCTAATCAAAATCACCATGATATTCCTCACAGAAATAGAAAACAAAATCTTAAATTCATGTTGAGCATCATGAATTCTATCTATCTCTACCTCTTTCTCTATTTATCTATCTATACATATCTATACAAAAAATTTATGCCTAAAAATCTTTTATGGCCTGTGGTGGTGAGGAGCGAATCTGGTTAACTGTAGGGTACAAAAATAGCATTAAACAGAATAAAATGCAAACAAACCAAATCAGGAGAAAATTAATCAAGAAGGGAAAAAGTATGTATTCTGAATAACACAGAATATCATTGATAAAAATAAGAGGAGCAGATAAATGATTTCTATAGCATATTGACATACATAATAAATCTGTAGAGACAAGTTGTACTTGTCTATCAATGATCAAATCATACATCCTTTAGTTTCAGGAATTTTCATTGTTATAGTTCTTAGTTATATATTCTGTTATTTTATATGGTTACTTAAAGAAACTATTATAAGTATGAACTGCTCTCCCCATTTTTTCAGAAGGTATAATGTCAGCAGGAGTGATCAAAATGCATTTTCTTTATCAATAATAACTGTGGAACATATTTAAAGTTGGTCTGTTTTTTTTTTAATTAAGGATTTTGTATTCTGTGAAATGGGTATTTTCTAAGTAAGCCTTTAAAGCACTGCTAAAGTTAAGATAAACTCTAGTTGTTCTCCTTACAAATTCTTTTTATCACAGAAGTCACGTTCACATCACAGCTATGGGGATTTATGAGCACAGATGTCATTAATAGTGCAGAATCCAGAAAAATGATCCCGTTTGCTTTCAAAGCCCAGCCACAGCAGAGAGAATTATGGCATCAATACAGGGTTTCATTTCCTTACAGATTCTTTCCCTTGTCCATTACAAAGACTGTCAGGCAATGAGGACTGGACCTATGAAAGTCCATTCTCCATCTATGCATCTTCAAGAACATTTAGATTACTAAATTAGAGCCATTTTTCTATGCTATATAGCTGAGAGAAAATTAGTTCAAAATGTTTTCTTTCTGGTTCATTTTGAAATTTCTAAAGAAAAAGCAGAAAGTATTTTAATTTCCTATCAGAGAACATTTATGCTGGGTTTTAATTAAATGGGTAATGGTTTGAAAATGTATTTGAAATTATAGACCCATTTCTTGCTCATTTATACTATAGCTAGTATTTGCTCTTATTTCTTATATGCTGGGTATTTGTAATATTATACACTGCTAATTAAACCAGAAAAAAATTATGTTATTACTCCCCCTTTTTTTATTAGCAAAACAGGAGAAGTCTGTGAAAATGAATTAAGTACATCTATGATGATAAAGGAACTTTATCTGGAAAGTCATAGCTCTGTGGTATGTATGTATGTATGTATGTATGTATGTATGTATGTATGTATGTGTGTCTGTCTGTGCACCCATGTATATACAAGTATACCTGAAGGCTAGAGGTCAATGTCAGGTTTCTCATCATCTGCCCACCTTCTGTTGAGACTGGGTCCTCATTGTACCTTATGCTAATCTGCTCAACTAGGCTGATGGCTAGCAAGTCCTAGGAATCTGCCTCTTTGCCTACTCAGCACTGTGATTATAGATGCCTGTTGTTGGGCACAGCTTTTTAAATGTTAGGGATTAAACTCAGGTTCTCTTACTTGTGTGGCCAGCATTTTGCCCCCTGAGCCACCTCCCTAGCTCCAATGAAAAGTCAGTGACTTTGAGTAATGCACTGTAGAGTTTAATATACCTTCAAAGACAAAATTAAAACACAAGTTTTTCTGTCACAAAGAAAAATTTGTATTATTAAAACATAATACTGACACTTGTGTAATAGGCCTTGTGTAACTAAGAAGTGACATTTGTTATCTACTAGTTTTAATTTAATTAATAGCAAATATATTTAAATATATATCTTGTCTCATGTACAGGTTTGTAAAAATGCTTACAAGTTATTTTTTAATGTTAGTATTTTCCCTTTTATCATGTATTGTGTATATATGTGTATGTGTATAAACTGACAGCATGACCACTCTAAACTCTAAAGGGAAGGGTTTTATTGTAGATATGAGAGAATGAGCAGTCTTAGGCATCTGGAAGAGTCCAGAGCAGAGAGAGAAAGAAGTAGAGTGAACGTGGCCACTAAACAATATTGGGGAGAATAGCAGGGAACAGAGAAGAGAAAGCATAGTGAGAGAAGCAGAAACAGAAACAGTAGGAGAGAGAGAGAGAGAGAGAGAGAGAGAGAGAGAGAGAGAGAGAGACAGCGAGACAGAGAGACAGAGAGACAGAGAGACAGAAAGTAATGTAGTCAAGCCAGAAAGTTTGTAAGCAGAATGAGGAGCTGGATCAGCAGTGGAGTGGGGTTGGAGCCCATGAACTAGAGGGAGTTTAGGGTGGAGAAGGGAGTGAGAAGGGCTAGGAGGCTAGCATGGACTTTGAACTGTGTCACAGGTACTTGTGATACTGAAGGAGGCCAGCATGTGCTTTGCTATGCTAATAGGTACTACACACACACACACACACACACACACACACACACACACACACACACACTCCTCACGTCAGAGAGTTCACAGGCTTTGGAGAAGACATGCAAACAGGCAGTGAAGCAGAGCCTATCACCATAGGCAAAGAGGAGCTCATCAATGTCCCTGTTCAGTGTCCCACAGGAACTGTCACCCTGCATAGAAGTTTATATTAGTAGGTCCATGCACAGTTAACAAGACTGGACCAATCTTAATGTTTCACTTGGGAGTTTGGGTCAGGAACACAGAAGATGTAAATAACCTCTGGTTACATAGCACTCAAGATGGAGCAGCTCCATGAGGAATCAAGTGATCCAAGCTTCCCTGAAGGAAAAAGGGAAAAAAGAGCAGAGTGCACCCACATAGAAAACCAGAACCTGAAGTCATTTGACAAGTGAGGATAGGGTGTGCTGGATGAAAGAGGCAGAAAACTCCCCAGCTCTGGGAAGCTTTGCTCTGTGGCTCCTCTAGACTCCACTAGTCCCTTTGCTCTTGATTTCTTGTAGATAACTTTAGATGTTGAATCAGATTTCCTAACTGGACTGAAAACCCTTTTCTCTTCACAATTAAGGACCTCAGACCAAGATAATTACTGAAAGAAAAATCCGAGGAATACCCCAAAGAGAAATCTGACCAGAAATGACTGTCCAGGAAAGACTGTCTAAAAGTGAGTCCTAAACAACCAGCATCCATTTGATAAAGTCTTTCACCACCCAGTTGTGATGTGCATTGCTTTCTGGAGTACCAAACAACTAAAGGTGCTAAAAGAGGTGCTCCTGGAGGACTGGGGAGAAGGCATCATGCTTGTCCCAGCTCCTTTCTGCATAGAAGGCCACTTGTGTTGAGGAAGTGACAGGCAAAGATAGCCAACGGTGATATCTGATCTCTGCATGTACATACACATATGAGTGCTCATAAATACAGGAGAACATACAAGAACACATGAACTCCACACGTGTGTGTACACACAAACAGTTACACACACACACACACACACACACACACACACTAAATTTAATGTAGTCTGTCATATTTAAAAACAAAAACAAACTTCCTGTTTCTTGTGATAAATATCAGAGCCAGTGTAGGACTTCCCAAATTCAATGAGAAGCTTACAGGATGTGTTGCCAGCACCAGTGAGGTTCTGGATTGGCTGTTGTGCCTCCCACAGAGTTGTGCACAGTAATAAACCCTTTTGCAATGTACTGATATGTCCTCACACTAAATCACAGGCCAAGCCTGGCACCTTCACACAGTCAGAGCTCTCACCTCTGCGTGTGAGGATTTTAGAATGGGCAGAAATGTCCAACGTCAGAAAATAAACTTGTAGGGGAAGATGAACCTATGACAATGTGAAGAAAAATGTGTCAAAATAATCAATGTAAGGTCAGTTGGGAAGTGTGTGTCAACATTGTATATTTCTTTTGCCTCTTTTGTGTCTGTGCTCTCAGAGAGTCAAATTCTCCTAAGAAGTCACTAATAAACATGATAATTTAAAAATTATTTTTTATATTATACTATATCATTCCCTACACACACACACACACACACACACACACACACACACACACACACACACACACACTTTGCTCTCAAATTGATGGCTTATTTTTCTAAGTACATAAATACAACCTGCTCAGTCTGTGTAAGGTTATATTGTATGTTTATTTTCAGGACTGACCATTTGATATTGGATAACCATTTGGTATTGGCTAACCAGCTCTTCTTTAGGGAAACCATATCTCCTGCTCTCAGCATTCCTTAGTAGCCTGTAGTTTTTGGTGGGTAGTTGATGGCTAGTGAGCTTTCCTCTCTCTACATTAGCACTTCCCTTTGGTGTCATTCTTGTTCAGGTTGTGTTCAGGCTGCCATGTTTGTGAGACTCTATGTGTGCAGCTTCTGATAGTATTACTAAGAGACACAATCTCACAGCAAGCTTCCTGTTCTTCTGACTGTCACAATCTCTCAGCCCTGTCTTTCACATGATCCATGAGCCATAGGTATAGGAGTTGTGTTGCAGATGGATCCCTTGGAACTAGGCTCCACAACTGCATATTTTGTTCACATTTTGTTTACCTGTAGTGGTCTCTCTCTGTTGAAAAAAATAAGTTTCCTAAATGAAGGGTTGTGACTACACTTTCCTGTGAATATGAGAACAAATATGAAGAACTTAGTTAGCAATTTTGCTGGTTTAGTAAAGTGGTAGTTCTCCTCCAAGATCCCTGACTTCACTTGCCTTGAGTTGTTGGCTAGGTTTCCAGTACTAGGCATGATCTCCCTGTTGTTAAGCAGGTCTTAAGTCCAATTAGAGAATTTCTTGTTACCAACAAGGTTATGTGTGCACCCTTAGGGTTATTTTGCCAAGGTGGTCATTGTTATAGTTCATCGGTGTCATAGCTGGGCTAGGCTGTTAGTTGCTCCTCTCCTTTGAAGGCTTGCATGATGCTTCCCCATATAATGAAAGGCCAGTTCTTGTAGGTTTAAACTAGACATGGTTAAATATCCCACAATAAGTCCTGCAGATGAACAGGCTAATTCTTAAGTATAATTATTACATTGGAAATGTGAGTTTTTTTATTTTCTTCAAATCTATACCAGAATTCTATCTCATTAATTCCCTCAAATTACGGGCATACCACACTGTTTATGCATTCCTTTATTTTTCCATTACACATTGGTGTCAAGTTTATAGATAAGAGAGTTTAAGCAATCTTCTATCAAGAATCACTACCATTTTTTCTAGCACTTCATGTAACTATACACTTTTTGCAACATGATTTATAATTAAAATATAGTTTTAAAAGTTTTTAAAATAATACTGCTATCCCTGTAATAGGGTACAGTATGGTATAAATAGTACTTTAATATATACTGGAAGCAAAATACATAATTTGGGCTTTGAAAATCCCATAGTGCTTAAAACTGCTAGCAGAGCCAGCCAGAGTTTGATATCACGTAAAAAGCCAGATACGTTGTCATAGTAATCCCAGAATGCCTATGACTATGTTAGACATAGAAAAGGAAGATTTGGACAGCTCACTGGCCAGCTAGCCTGGTGAGTGCAGAGCAAGACTAGCAACAGGAGGCATCCTGCTTCAAAACACAGTGCAAAGACAGAGGTAATTTCTAAAAGCTATCTACAGAGTGCCAACTGCATACTTACAATCATATACACAGTAAATAAACAAAATTAAAAATAATAAAGAGATAATTAAACACATGACCTGCTTTTTGTGGTTGGGAATAAACACATAATATCTCTTAAGTGTGACTGCATTATTTAAGTCACACATTTTTTTAGAGGTTAAAGTGCCTTCCTCACTTAAAAAATTTTGATAAACTCGTATCCCTAAAACATGCTATTTCCATTTCTTTCATGATAAACCTTAGTAATCAGGTAGTTTGGTCTTCTTATTTTCCTAATAAAGATATACATTTCCTCAAACAATAAATAAATAAATAAATAAATTTTTTAAAAGTGGGCTGAGAGGTGTTTCACTGTTTATGAGAACTTTTTGCATTTGCAGAGAACCTTGGTTCTGTTTCCAGTGCCCACATGGTGGCTCACAGACATCAGTAATCCAGCTTCGGGGTTCTGACACAGCCTTCTGGCCTCTGCAGGCACCAACTAAACACATTGTACACATACATAACTGAAGCTGAACACTCAAACACATAAAGTTTAAATAATTTACCTTTAAAAGTTTTCTTTAGTGATCTATGACCATTATAAGACTCAATTTTCTAGATTTCTTACATGTGACCTTTTCTCTTATGGAAGATCAACTCATCCTTTGGAGTGAATGGCAGTATGCCAAATATGCACAGGGCCACTATCAACTCATTACTGAAAGGTTGAGGCATACATGGATTCATTTTATATTTTTTATTTAAAATGGTTCCTACATATTGCATCTATATAAATTTGTGTTCTTGATATTACTATATACTTAATAACAAACATTACTCACTTAAGGAATAACATGCTAGAAAATTTAAGTCTCCAGGTATTTTAAGCCTTTTTTTTTCCATGCATCAAATATGCAACCACAATATTGAATTTTGTCTTATTAATTATCTTCCTTTTAAAATTTATTTTTGTTGCATGTTCTTGAAAGACATTACCTAGTTTTATTTGTTTCATTAATTTTCAATGAGTAGAATTAAATTATCTATCCATCTATCTGACTTAATATTATATTATTTATTCAAAATTTTATTTCAAAAATGTATTCATGCTGGTATGTTCCTAAATTCATTCATCGTTATTTCTGCATTATATTCAATCATAAAAGCATAATTAATTCAGCTCTTTTTCTATGGGTACACATTTCTTGTTATGAACATGCTATATAAATATTTCTATATATGTTTCTTTCATGTCTATAATCATTTTTCTAGAGTACATACTTCAGAATAAAGTTTCTATGGCACAGATCAAGTATGAAAAATGATAAATCATTTTATACAGTCATTATTCCTAGGACTGTATCTTTGAATCTATCAGGTCAGTGGAAAAATCACCCTGCCCCTGGTCCAACTCCAAGCCCTCCAAACAATGTTCAAAGTTGGCGGCCAAGTAATACTTCCATGATGCATTTTTCCACTAGCTCACTAAGCATGCTCCAAAAGCCTTATAAAATCCCTCCCCTCCACCCAATACTCTGCTGTCCCTGTTCCTGGTCAAAGACAGTCATTCTGCTCTTTTCCCTAATAAATCTCTTGTGTGAAGTTCGTTGCATGGTGTGACCTTGTGGTGTTCCTTGGATCCTGACTGCCAAGATGCCCTTGCACCAGAAAAAGCTTACATCTACTATATTTGTATATATTTACCAAAGCTGAAACTTGCAGGCTTTTAATTAAGACAGTTTCACCTTTTGCAAATAGAACTTGCTGTCTAAGTGGATATCATTGGTGGTCACTTCTCAAGAAGAGCAAATGTTCCCCCTTTCCGAATGAGAGACAAGCATGTTTTTTTAGCAAACAGGAGTCAATAGTTCAGTTTTAGCTCTATTGTCTCAGATCAGGGATAAGTTCTTGTTCTGTTTCTTATTCCCTTACACCCCAGTATTTTCCTAGAAAGCTTGTTAATTACAACTAATGCTAAAGCCTGCTGTTTCCTTTTCTCCTTCATCCTCTCTTACCCCTTCTGTCCCCCTGGCCTCTTTCCTTCCTCTTCTCATTAATGTTTCAGGTGGTAGTACAAATGCTTCACCACACATATGCAAATGATCAGAGAAATGACGATAAGATTCCCAAAATAGTAGTCATTATAAAATACAAATGAAATTAAAATGAGCCACCAAACAAAACACATTAAAATATGTAAGATGACCAGCATAAAAATGAACTCAACAATGTCTTTGGAGGTTGTCTTATAATGTCAATATGTAAGTAAGAGCTTGTTTGTTTGTTTTTGTTTTGTTTTATTCCTTCTAAGTCTCTGTGTTTGTATCATGAGTTTGGCTTAGATTTTACAGCATTCCCTAGTGTGGGAACCTGGGAGTCTTATGTCTCTGCTTCTATATGCATTGCTTGTGCTTTTTCTTTGGCTTTTCCCTAAACCTTTGGTTGTTTGTAATTCATTCTGATTTATTTGGTTTTAGTTTATCTTATCTTGTTTTATTTTATTATTCATCTTTAGATGTCTGCTTGTTTTCTAATGAGAAAGGTCATGGGTTCAGATGGAAAGCAAGGGAGGGAAGAACTGGGAGGAGAAGGGGGAAGGGAAACTGTAATCAGAGTTCATTGAATGGAAAATTTTCGTCTTCTATAAAAGAAAAAAATGAAAAAATAGTAATAATGATATACAGAACAAAACTGCCCTGCCTAAGATATTCTAGCCAGCTTGAACATGGCAAACGTGACTCTGACAGGGCTTGCCCTTCTTGTCTTCTCCCTCTGCCTCGGTAAAAACTGTTATATTACACTGTAGTAGTTTGAATGTAATTGCCCCCATAATCTCAGAGGGAGTGGGTTTGGCTTTGTTGAAGTAAGTGTGTCGCTGTGGGGGTGGGCTTGGAGGTTTCCTATGCTCAGAATACAGCCCAGTGAGTGAGTCCACTTCCTGTGGCCTGCAAGATGTAGCACTCTCAGCTTCAGCACCACGTCTGTCTGCACACTGCCATGGTCCCCATCATGAAGATAATGGACTGAACCGCTGAAACTGTAAGCAAGCTACCCCAATTAAATGTTTGCCTTGGTCATGCAATCTATTTATGGCAATAAAAACCTTGACTAAGACACATTCCTAAAGTTAGCCCCAAGGTCTATATTCTTATTTGGCTACTTCCTCCTCCTGGGGCTGGCTACCAAGGTGCAGCTACCAATGTACTGAAGTCCAGAAGGCCAAAGCCCACTTTGGCTCACCCAGTTCACACACATAATTAAAATTAAACACCCCATCCTAACGCAGGTTTTCTCCTTTTGTCTTTATAAATTCCATTTTCCTATGGGCCATGTCTGTGTTCCCTCTATCCAGAGGTAGTCCTTTGTCTCTCTGGGACAAATAGCCCTTCTCCCTTTCCCTTGCTCCCTTCCCCTTCTCCCTCACCCTCTGTCTCCTCTCTTTGCTTCTTATTCCCTACTCTCTGTCCCTCTGGTGCAAATGAATCTCTTTTGTGCTGGGAACTTGGTCTTTGGGGTCCTGAGCCCACACTGATCCTTTCACATGAAGCTCTGACTTGGATACTGGTCTACAGGACCATCCCTTAGCCCAGTTCTGGGCACCAGCCTACTCCTTCCACCAAAGACTAATTGGTGAGGTTTCCCCTAAAATTCCCTTCATTTCTTCACACCAATGAGCACATTCTGGTTCAGGGCTCAGTTCAGTGGGGTTGGCGACCTTTCACTTTGCTGTTGGTGGTTATACTGCTGGGTCTAGAGCCTTTCTTCCTCCGAAAATCCTGTTGATGGTCCCAGATTGGATTATTCCTCAGACCCATTAAAGTTATCTATGTAAATAATAGAGTCAGGGTGATGATCCTTCTGTCCCAGAGATCTCTCCAGATGCACAGGGATGTCTGGTCTCTTGACTTTGGCCCACTGGCCTCCACTGGTGATAGAAAGATTTATCTACCCAAAACACTCATATTAGTGGTACACTTTAGCACCTAACAATAACTTTAGTTTATTGTGGGCAAATTCAGGCAAATGTGGCTCTCCTTTCTCTTCTGTCTGCTCCTAGCTTTCTCTGTGTGACTATTACACTCTGAAATTTTCCAAACTCTGTTGTAAGCCTTTGTGTCATTTCATGTCTTGTTTAACCCTCTAAGTGCTTCAGGAGTACTGACTGCCAGGCACTAGGTGCCCACCAGCTACTGCGCTGCCCTGCAGCCCTGCCCACCCTCCTGCCTTCAGCCTCAGTGTGGAAGCTGCAGTCCATGGCCCCCAGCCTGAAGCTGCTGCAGCCAAAGCTCTAGTCCCCACTGTCCGTAGATGCCAGTGTTTCCCCACTTGCTTCCAGCCTGCCTGAGTTCCAGTAACTCCTTAACCTCAGAACTTCTCTCCCACGCCCATAGGAGCTACTGTTTCCTTAGGCCCAGGTCTAGGCCACAGTTATCGAGAGTTTTTCCTTAGGCCCTTCTGGGTCTCTATGATGTCCCTCCTCCCTTACCTTTCTCCTGGAAATCCTGCAGCTTCCTTAGGCTGGTGTCTGGGCTACTGTGACCCTCTAGGACTTCTACCTTCATGGCTCTGGGAGATTGCTCCACCTGTGAAGCCCCAACAGTCCCACTATCTCATCCTCACTGCCATCACTCCAAAAATCCTCCTCACTTTAGCCCTAAGCTGCCCACCTTCCCGTCCTAAAACCGAATTCCCATCCCCATCAGCACTCTGGTAATCAGGGCCACACTTGTTCCGAGATCAGGTCCTCCTCTGACATTGCACTCTTACCCACTCCCCACTTCCTGAAGCCAACTTCTCTCTGTACTGTTGATTAGCATTCCAGCTACAATAAAGCTTATGATCTTTTTTATCTCAGACCTCCCTCCACCAAGGCCCTTGTAGCTGTCTGAATTTATTAACCCTTTCCTGTCTTGTCACTGCCTTCAGTTTAAACACAGCTATACATAATAAGACTTCAGTATCCTGTATTTCCTATAATTCCAAAAGTTGACTACTTTTATGGTCTACAGAAATAAGCTTTATTTAGCCTCCTGCATGTGTTTTCAGGGTTAAGCCTAATATCAGATACACATAATAGATATGTGGTACTCAATTCCTCAGAGATCTGCTGAATATGGCATTTAAAATGTTCCATAAAAAATTCCCACAATAAATAAAGACATCCTTCTGGCAAGAAACTTCAAGATCTCTGAAGAAAACAATGGGACACTGCATAAGAACTCCACCTGGACTGTGGCAACCCTAACCACTGGGAAAACTGCCCCATGTCTCATCTGCTATCAGAACCTGCACAAAGTGGACACTTGAGTTGACTGCTGTACCCTGCCTTGGCAAAGTAAGGCCAATTTTCTGAAGTCCTTCCTCTACAGGAAAAAAAAAAAAATTGTCAGACCTGAGTCCAACAACCCAAGGCCTGCTGCTCTCTGTGACAATTAAAGATTAAACACTGCTCTTTTCTCTTTTCTGACAACTAAAGAAGTATGTTTCTGCAATGAACCACATAAGCCTCAAACAGCTGTCTAAGTAAGACTCTGTCATTTTAATTCATACAAAACATTTGAATTGTACTTCCTTCTCAAATTTATCCTGCTCACATCTCTGATGACATTCAAGACTAAATGTAGCTTTAACCATAGCAAACACCCAGCTGCCTGGCCAGTCCATTTCATATGTACAGTTTGCCTTGCTGATAAGCTTCACATTAACATAGGTTTAGATTTTTTTTAAAGATTGTGAAAAACAGACAAATAAGTTATGTAGGCCAATGAAAATGAATGGTATTAGTTACACAGGTTTAAGAAAGTATATGAAGGTCTGAAGATGTAGCTAAATGTTTTCCTGGGTTATGCCTTGTCCACAGCCACTCAAATCCAAGTAAACACAGAGAGGCTTATATTAATTAAAACTGTTTGGCCATTAGCTCAGGCTCACTACTGACTAGCTCATACACTTAAAATCAGCTCATTTCTGTTGATATGTATGTTGCTACATGTTCCATGGCTTTACATGTGTGCCATTACATGCTGCTTTCTGGATGGCAGGCTGGTATCTCCTTACTTAGCCTTCCTCTTCCCAGAATTCTCCTTGTCTGCTTATTCTGTTTATACTTCCTGCCTGGGTATTGGCCAATCAACATTTTATTTATCAGCCAATCAGAGCAACATATATTCATAGCATAAAGAGTGACTTCACCCATCTCAAAGATATGAAAGCTCAAGTAAATCATGAAGGTTTAAATAAGTCTTTTATGGGTCCAAGAAAGTAATTTCAGGTATATAAAACATTGTGTCAGATTTCTTGCCTTCTCTCTATGCTATTGTTTGGATCTGTGGTAATTTGAATAGGTATTCCCCCATAGACTCATGTGTGTAACTGGTTGGCCCACAGGGAGTGGCACTACTAGGAGGTGTGGCCTTGTTGGAATAGGTGTGACCTGGCTAGAGTAGGTGTGGCCTTTTGCTGTGGCCTTGTTGGAAGAAGTGTCACTGTGGGGGTAGGCTTTGAAGCCTCATATTCTCTAACATTGCCTACTGTGGCTCACAGACTCCTGCTGCTGCTTGTTGACCCAGATGTAGAACTCTCAGCTCCTTCTCCAGCACCATGTCTACCTGCATGCTGCCATGCTTCTCAGTATGACTATAATGGACCAAAACTTTGAAACTATCAGTCAGCCCCAATTAAATGTTTTCCTTTATAAGAGTTCTCACAGTCATGGTGACTGTTCACAGCTGTAAAATGCTAAGACAGGGTCCTACTCACCCTTCTCCCTCACCCACAGTCAGAACACAGAACCAGTCCTCCAGACCCCTCCAGACTCCTCCCTTAACTGGCTCCTTTCAAAGTTTTTTTTTTTTTTGTTTTTTTTTTGTTTTTTTTTTTTTTTTTTTTTTTTTTTTTTCCTGCTCATTCCCTCATGTCCTGTTTCCTTACTAGGAAAGAATGTCCTTCCCAGAATCAACAGAAAGTTTGCCTTTTTCTCCAATAAAAGCTCCCAGTGTCCATCCTCTTCCTTTCCCCAGCCTCCATTTGTGTACTCTCTCACTCTCCAAAATCTCCAAACCCCTCTTATTCTCTGCCTATTTTTCTAATCAACCCCATTCTATGGGATAATGCCTCTCCTTCCCTTGCTATAAATCCTAAACCCCCTCTCTATTATTCTCAAAGACCCTTCTGCCTACATCTCCAAACATCAGTCCTCCAAAGCTTTAGGCCTGAAACCCGTCATTTCTGTGCTCTACCTCTTCATTCTATAATATTCCCACATTAACAGTCAAAAAAATCTAACAAAACCTTCCAAGTAATCTAAGACCTTTGCTCCACTAACATTGTCCCTTTATACCCTTAAGTTTATAACTCATAAGCTACCCTCTACATTATCCCTGACAACAGCACTTACTTTGTAGTCCTAAATCTTAAACATGCTTTCTTCTCCATACTCTTGGATGTGAAACTCCAAGACCATTTTTGCCTTCACTTGGTCAAAACCTGATGTTCAACAATCCTGACAACTGACCTGCATTGCCCATCCCCAAGGATTCAGTGACTGTCCCACCTTTTTGGCTAGACACTTACACCAGACTTGGCCTGCCTTGCCCTTTTTCCTCCAACCTGCTTCAGTATGTAGATGACCTTCCCCTTTTCAGTCCTTCTCTCTCTGATAGGCAATCAGACACCAGATTACTCCTCAATTTCTTTGGCTCCAGAGGTTACCAGCTATCACCTTCCAAAGTTCAGCTCTCCTCTCCCCAAGTCACCTTTCTTGGATTCTCTCTCACACCAACCCAGAAAGACATCAATCTGTTACAGACCGTCCCTCTCACTGTTGGCCAAGACCCTCCCCAGTCACCTGTGTTCCTAAAGTATTTCAATTTCAGAAAATACCTGAATAGCCCAGAAAAGACATTCTGATGTAACAAAAACTCCCCAACATGTATTCTCTCCAATACAACCAGATCCTGCTTTCAGATAATTGTTGTTCCCCAATTAGCCTTAAATAGCCAATCCAAACTTTCCTGGCTCCTTTCAAGAACTCTCAAACAGAATCTAGATAAGTTCTCCTGGCAACCAACAGCCTAAGTCTTCCTGCCTAGTGCCTATTCCTAAGGACTTGAGACTTTCCCTGGTCTTGAGACCCTTGTTTACAACTATTAGGACCAGGACCTAACAGTTTCAAATTTATATCCAAGGTAATTTTTTCTAAATTTCTTAACTTTATCTTTTTCCTGAGTCTCTCTTTCTCAGCATATTCCAAATCAAATACAGACTGTTCCAGTAACTGAGTACTAGCACCAGATGTTTACTCAGAATCCATTCTGGTCCAGCCTCAAAGACCACACTTCCTTGTGGTACAACAAGTGAAATGGCCAAAGAGAATGATGTCCACTTACCCAACACTGAACAACCCAATAATACAACAAAACGGTGGAATGAAAGAGCTCTAGCCAGCTCCAACATGGCAAACATGGTTCTGACAGACCTTGCCCATCTTCTGCATTGCCTATGCCTTGTTAAAAGCTGTTAGATTACTTTCCTAAAGCTAGTCCCCAGGTCTATTCCCTTATTTGGCCATTTCTTCCTCCTGAGCCTGGCAACCAAGGTCCAGCTATCATACTGTTGAATTCTAGCAATTAAAACTTCTCTTCAGCTTATCTAGATAACATGCCCAATTAAAATTCAATACCACATCCTAACACATGATTTCTCTTTACCTTTATAACTGACATTTTTCTATGGGCCATGTCTGTCTCTTCTCTCTACAGAAGCAGTCCTATATCCCCTGCTCTAGCACAAACACCTCTACCTCTCTCCCTTGTTCCTTTCCCCTTCCCCATCATCCTCTATGTCTTTTCTTTGTCTCTTATCCCCTGCCCTCTATCCCTCTGGGGCAAATAAATCTTCTTTTTGCTCATCCTTTCACTACCATTGGCTAGTAAAGAACAGAATCAGCTGGAACTCCATGCATTTCTGTAAGAATTAAAGTTCTGTAGACACTTTGAAAGACGGTGCAAAGATTATTTTTTACCTTTATTTATTTTTATTATTTAATTATTTATATGTGTGAATGTTTTGCCTGCATGATGCATGTGTACCATGTGCATGCTTTGTGCCCACAGAGGTCTGAGCACATTGGATACACTGGAACTGGAGTCATAGATACCGGTAAACCACAGTGTAGGTAGGTGCTAGGAATTGAACACTAGTCCACCCCAGGAGCAACATGTGCTTTCAACCATTGAACCATCTCCCCAGGGGGAAGTTGTTTAAGAAATTACATACCAACCATAAAACCATATGCCCAGCATCACTGGTTTTAGGCTTACACTAAATACAAATGAAAAGTGCTTCTGCCTGAATGTTCAGAGCAGTTCATTAGCTTTAGCTTCAAATTGGAAGCTTCCGAATATCATGTGAGTGGAAGCCCACACTGTTACATCACCAGTGTAGGGCAATCGCAAGTAATCCAGAGGAAAGAATGGACAATGTGTACAGAGGCATGAGTAAAATTCAGAGACACTATACTTAGCTAAAGAAGCTAGTACATTCTGAGTGATTGAATATATACATTTTTCTGTAAGATATACTATGCAACAATTTAAACTGACTGTGTAAGATAGCATCCTGGCCATAACAATGAAACATATAGGGTAACTACCTTTAGAGAGGAAGTGGGCTTGGAGAGGTGCTCAGTGGTTAAGTGTTCTTGCTGCTCTTGCTTAGTAACAGAGTTTGGTTGCCAACACACCCACATTAGAAAGCTCACAGCAGTCTCTAACCCCAGCTCTAGGGGATCTGGTGCATTCCTCCAACTTCTACAAGCATCCAACACATACATGTCACAGATACACACACACACACACACACACACACACACACACAGAGAGAGAGAGAGAGAGAGAGAGAGAGAGAGAGAGAGAGAGAGAGAGAGAGAGAGAAAGACTTTAAAAAAAGAATTTTTTAAAAAGAAGGAAAAGGTGATTGGACTCTTGGTTTTGGAGGCTCTATTCCATAATTCACAGTGTTTACCCTATTCCAAGATGGTACATCATAGTAAGAATGGGAAGCAAAGTGAAGCTTCTCACATCAGGGCCAAGAAGCAAACAAGGAGAAGTATGAAGGGGATGAAAGCCCATAACAACTCTCAAACAACCTAAAGTCCTCACACTAGGCTTCACCTTCTCAAGGTTCAAAACCTCCCATTAGTATTACTCCAGGGAGTAAATCTTTACATATTGGCTTTAATTCTCAATTTGATATAATCTAAAATATGGCAAGAGAGTCTCAATAAAAGATTGTTTAGATCAGATTGACCTGTGGGTGTGTATGTGGAGGATGGTATTGACCATGTTAACTGAGGTTGGAATACCCAGCCCACTGTGTGTGGCGCCATTCCCTATGTCTTGAACGGTGGTGTAAGGGTAGAGAAAGAGAGCTGTGCATTAGCATGCAAGCATTGGTTTCTTCCTCTTTGCTTCAGGACTATGCATGCAACGTGATCAGCTGTCTCAAGCTTATGATGGTCTGTAACATGAAACCATGAGATAGAAAAAACAAATTTTCCTCTAACTTGCTTTTGCCAGAATATTTTACCACAGCAACAGAAACGAGCCTAAGACACTCATCAGGCTTTTTCTTTGTTTCTTTCCCCTTTAAATGTCTTTTAGACTTTTCATATTTTTGTAATGAAATTATTGAAAGGTACTTGAAAATTTTAAATACTTAATACTTTCTATGATAATTATGTTTTAATTATTTTATAGTTAGTTATAAAGGGCATACATGATATACTTAGGTTTTTATATTGTAACCCCTGACATAGACAAAAGCTCTGGATACTTTCCTTTACTATTTATCTCTCGTTGTTCATGTTTTCAGAAAACAAAGACATTTTTCTATTTTATGCATCTGTGCTCATACACTGTTGTCCCTGTGTCAATAGTAGTCCATTTGAGGGCTGGAGGAGAGGAGAACAAAAAAGACTGCTTTTTTTTTTTTTTTGTCCACCACTCAAGGGCAAACCAGAAGAAGAATGGCCTTGGCTTCAGGCAGGGAAATGAGAGTTTTCTGCTATGTAGTGTGGTAGAATAGGAGGTAACGCCAGGCCACAAAGTAGGGAACTTAATGTGGATGTTCAGGATGGCTGAAAACAACACTATGGAACTTGAAAACAAGACTGAGGTTAAAATGCCCCTCTGGGGGTCAGTGAACTTGGAAGGTGGATCATTCCAGTGCACATAAAGTCTGGAGCCTCCCCTGCTTAACTTGGACTGAGGAAACAGTGGTGACATTCTGGAATTCCTGAAAATGGCAAAGGACAAGGTCAAGGGACACTTGGGTGTTAGAGGAAGAGTGGCTCAGGTTGGAGAAAGGTTCTACAGTTATAGCCACAAAAAGACCAACAGCAAACACTCCAGTAAGTAAACAAAGTAACAAGATGAAAACCCTGCACTGCACCTTGGACTAGCAGTTGGTGCCTGGTAGTTCACCCCAGTGCCAAAAGGGTGTATGCCATACTCCAATAGAGGCCAGTGGAGGGGTCAAGGCATTCCTCTTCCTCCTCCATCTCAGAGACCAATCTCAGTAGAGTCCCACTTTGCCTAGACACAAGATACAGAAAGATTACTGACAGGTCACAGGTTTGGGGGGCACTCCACTTCCAGAAAGCTGCTCAAACAGGACTCTTGGGTCTAGGGATACTATCTTGGTTGGACCTCCAAAATGTAGAGTCCTGGATCACCCCAAATGACCAGAAGACATACAACATGCCATTGCAGAAGGCAGCTTTATTCTCGAAACAGAAAAAAACAGCATGCTGTGGTTCACCCATCAAATGTCACAGACCACAGGGAAGTGTGAGGCAGTCACTTTTCAGCTTGCTCAGGGGAATTCCAGCTGTGGGTAGGCATTCCTTGAAGTGATTGGGTGTAGACTCTGTTACAGGAGTCAGTTAGTGATAGGCTAATGACAACTGTGGTTGCTGTATCAGGGGTCTATTTGACTGAAGATATCAAGGACAGCTCTTTGTGGTTGGGTGGACATGAATAGGCCTCTGGACTAGCTGTACTTCCTGAGAGTCTGGCTGAGGCCAGACATGAGGCAACATAGGATGGTGAGGTAATATGTGGCAGAGGTCTCAGCAAACTGGCCCATTAGAAACAGCTGGTCCTGCTCCCTTCAGTGAGTGCCATCAAATTTCAAGATCGTTGCTTATTTTGATATGCATCATTTATAATAATATTGTAACAAACCATATTTGAAGTTTTGACACCTCAAAAAATACAATCCAGAATTGGGGGGGAAAGTATCCAGTTGCTGAGTTTAGTTAGAGAGTGGTGCCCTGACTTGAAGCTTATTGTAACTTTCCTCACACATCATCTGCTCTCCATCCACCCTTAAGTTTTTTAGGGATAACCAAATGTAACAGGGTTGAATCAAAACACATTCTGAGCAGATAAGGCCTGAAAATTTTATCTTTAGATTATAACTGCTGAGGGCAAAATGTTCCTTATGCTCATTAGAAATCATATCAGGAAGAAGATGATATGAATGAAAATACATCTTCAAAATTAGCATTTTTGTACCTTCAACACAATCACAAAATCCGACAAATCTGGTGAGTTTAAATTTTGCTAGGGCTGTTGATTACTCTTTATCTTCATAGAAACCTGGCTATGAGTCAACTCACTGCTCCCATTATATAGATTAGCAGGCAACATCAGCCATGGCTGTCTAGTTGAAAGAAATACAAACCAGAACTATTCTACTACATCCAAATGTTTCTCTAATAAGTTCTTTCATGCCCTTCTGGTCAGGGTAATTTTCAAAAGCAGCTAACACATTTTTTTCTTCATCAGATAACCCAAATAGCACTTTGATCATATGGTTTAACCAAAGAATGAACTGCTCTACATAAAAGAATTTTCCAGATGACTGAAACAAGAAGTGCCATCAATTTGTTTAAGAGATTTTGATAGAACTCTTTCCAATGCACATTTCATGCCTTCCTGACTCTTGAATGAGTACATGGGACCCCAGATAATCTCACCTTGATAAGGCAGAGACCATAGGTATGTCACTTTTGCTTAGGACTTTTATGCAGGATTAGCTTTGAGTAGCTAAGCTAGATAGGCTTGCACATCCCAATACCCAGGGCCTCTATATCACAAATATATTAAATTCTATATTAAATAGAAATGAAGAACAAAGCATTTTCCTTTTCTTTCCTTTTTGAGTGACAGTCAATACTTTTTAAATTCACTTTCCCTGTGTTACTCAAATATCTACCACATGGTGTTTTAGAATGTTTAACAAAATAGTAGAGCTTTGCTAGTGCTGTGTCTTAAGTAAGTAAGAGTAAGTACTGATGGTGTGGGCTCCTGCTGGCAAGTGAACTGATTATGCCGTGGTTAGCTTCTCAAATTCCACTTGTATTTTTCTATTGTTACCTATAGGATTTTAAGATATGACTGGGGTTTAAGCAACCACTAAATACTTTGGCTTTTCATAGAACAGAAAATATCACTGACAGGGATCTACAACACAATATTTCTGTTAAGACTTGTTAAACCTTTCTCTGTACTTATGGAAATGCTTGGTTTGTCTTTTGATGAACAAAAAAGGAAAATCCAATTTATTGATTGTTTAGCATGGGCTTTCATGCTCAAAAGTATGTTGTGCATTAATAAACATTTATACCTCTCACAAGAATCAATGAAAAGTATCCAAAGACTCAGACTCTAGATGGGATCAAAGCTGTATCTGGTTTTAAAAACTGTCACCAAATAAATATTCTGTGATGAATTAGGAGCTATGGTGATAGTTCAGACATTAAAGTGCTTGCCTAACAAACATGAGGACCCAAATTCAATTCCCCAGTATTCATGTACAGTATTAGACATGGTAGTGCATATTTGCAGTTGCTGCATTGAGAAGATGGAGTCAGTTGGATCACTAGGGCTCACTGACTGACCTAGCCAGATTCCCAAGCCCCAGGACCCATAAAGTGACCTTGTCTCAAAATAAGTAAATGAATGAAGTATACTATGAGGAGTGACTCTTGTGGATAATTCACTTGAGGTTGATTTCTGGCCTCCACATGTCCATGTTGACACATGTATCTGTATACACATGTGCAATACACATATAAAAACTGAAGATGACATAGAAATATCAACTAGAAATAAAAGATGTTGAAGAATCTGGATTCTAAGTTGTTCTAATTTTATGGATCTTTAATTCAGTAGTAATTACTAATCATTGAATATATGTGTTACCTTTACTTGTTTTCAAAAGATGATCAAAAAAAATGTTCTGCAGGGAGGGATTCTGTAATCTTCAATTTTTCTATTGTTTAAAATTGTACCAAATCATTCTATTATGCTGTTATTTAACATGTAAATTGTATTGCTAAACATATAATAAATTGTGGTTTAAAAACAAACAAAATTACTTATCAATTATAAAGTGTGTCAGTAAGCTGAACTTCTTATAGAAGAAAAATAAATTCAGTAAATTTACCTGTTGATAAGATTCACTAATTTCTTTAATGTAAACATAAAAATTATAGCATAGAATAGAAAGTTTCAAACATGAGAATGATGCTGATATGTGGACTTTGATTAAAAATATTCAATGGACTAAAATATGTTTTCTGTAATTCTGAAGAAAGAAATAAAGCAGTCTTGTGAAGGGGCAAGATTATAGGGATGCCTTATCAAAGTCAAATTGTCATTGGTGTAGAATTTGATGATGGTGGTGTGACATGATGCTGCAAAAATCAGTTTAATATCATTAATCAAGCTATCACCATCTGATGTGTTTGTGTTTTTCTCCTAATCTTTCTCTTTGTGAGTAGCATTGTATGTAGAAGGAATAGAAAAGTTTTCAATTTCTCTGCTTGTTTTTAAGCAAGTTAGTGAATTCATAGAAAGCTATGCAGTGGCTCTCTAGCTAAAGCTATGTTGACAGTGTTCAGTGAGGGTGTGTGCTATAGAGACTGGTTTTTAGGAGGAACAGAACTTGGGACACATCTGTGTGTTCCTCCCCAACACACCCTAAACAGGATCAGCAGGGCATCCTTCTTGCTGTACAGATACTGCAAGCCTTAAAAGTGCCCTCAGACAGAACACAAGCAGGCTCATTTAAACAAGGCTAGCCAAATCCTGCAAAGATGACTGATTTTCTGATAAGCAAGCTTTATAAAAATGGAGTACCTTGCCAAACAACCTGGAACGATAAGAAAGGTATCAGCTAAGCAACTGAGAACTTCTAACCACATACCAGTTTCCCAGGCTTCAGTTCTGACTGCGAGAATTCACAGAAATGCATTTTGGAAAGCAAACATTTGGCAGGCATTTAAGTAGAAGTAGCAGCCAAGACATTGGATATGCACATTTGAACATGTGTAAAAGCCATACCTTAGGACTGAAAAACAGATTTTCCAATTCTTGAGGGAAGAGATTTAACTACCTGTCCAGTAAGAGACCAGATGGTGTTTGCTGTAACTGGCAGACCAGGAACAACTGACTTTTTTAAACTAAAGAAAAGAATGAGAAAACTAGCAATGGCTTCACACTATGAATATGTATATATTAAACATTGGGCATGGAGGTGGAAAGAGGGCTAAGTAGATAAAATTTCTTCCCTTGCAAACATGATGGCCTGAGTTCAAACTCCAAATCCATATGCTGCAGTGTATACTTGGAATCCCAGCAATGGGAAGGCAGAAACAACTGGATCTCTGGGGCTCACTGGATAGTCAGGTAGCCTACTTGGTGAGCCCCTAGCCTGTGAGAGAGACCCTGTGTTCATAAACAATTTTCTGTCTAAAACTAATTGTAACCCTACCCACAACCATAACCCTCACTTACTAACCCTACACACACACACAACACAAACACATACACACACATATAAACTTAAAAAACAACAACAAAAAGGACATTGAGCATGACATAACATAGGAAAACAGAACAAAACAAAACTTCTGAGATAAGAAAGGTCTGCATAAGTCAGCTTTGACTCAGAGACATCAATATAGTATGATTCGCCTCATGGAAATTCTAGTCTTTTATTGTATGTTGTGTGTCTGGAGGGAGTTAATATTTAAATTTAGAGTCATTTTAGAGCTACTGACAGTACAGGTAAAAATTTATGGTTTCACAGATGTAGAGTTTGAGGGTTTAATTAAGAGAATTGTTTCTTTTATGTAGGAACTTTTGCAAGTAGGAAGGCTGGGCTGATTGGAATTAATATGCTTTAAATATTTTTTTTACCAAGTTTCCTGCTGTGAATAACTGACTGGAGCTTTTGTGGTGTAAGGTCTACAAATATTTCCCCTTGTAGCTGAGGTTGGTATTACTTTCTCTGAACTTTAGCAAACATAGTTTGTAAAGAAGCATTTATTGTAGGGAAAAAGATGTCAATATGACCCTGTGTGTCAGTTTTGAGACTACAAGGAAATGAACAATGAGTAATTTTTAGAGTAAAAGGAAAAAGTCTTGTGAGAACCATTATAAATACCAAGAAATAATTGTAAAAGCAAAGAAAACGGAACCATGGGCTGCTAGTATAAGCTGAGAAATTCTGTCACTGATTATTTAATTGCTGAAATTAGAAGCAGAAAAGATTGCCAAGAGATCATAGAGGTCAGAAGTTAGTAAGCCATGGGAGAATGCTTATGGACTGTATTAGAAATCTGCACCAATAATGACAATTGTGGAAAGAACAATGGTTTTGTGTGTTCCTTGACATCCCTCAAGCATTAATTTCAACTCATATTTTATTATTTATCTTTTAACTTTATGTTTGTGAATGTGCATCTCTCTCTCTCTCTCTCTCTCTCTCTCTCTCTGTGTGTGGGTGTGGGTGTGGGTGGGTGTGTGCCTGTGTGTGTCCATATGTGCATGTGTATGTGAAGGTCAGAAGTCAATCTCAAGTGTCATTCTTCAAGTGCAACTCATGTTGGTTTTGAGAAAGGCTTTAGATTACTACCTTTGTGTTGTGAGTTATCAGTGTGACATGTTTTCTGTTTTCTATGGTTTAGTTTTGGCAGGTCGTGCTATCTCAGGGGTTGCTCCACTTTACAGCTTATTTGAAGAGATGGCAGGTTCTCCTCCTACTCACTGAAAATGTCTTAATTCTAAAAATCAGCTGTGATGTTTTGCCTTCAGTTTTTATCTTTACTACTTCAGTCAATATAATAATTGTCAATTTTGTCATTGTTAGTATTTAAGTGGTGCTAGGAACACGTCCCAAACATGACAAGACCACAGAAGAGTTTTATTAAAGAGGATAGAGGTGACAGGCCTGTGTGAAACATATGTGGGTGAGGAGATAAGGGGGGAAGAGAGAGACTCATGCAAGATGGCACTGACTTTTTAAAGGTTGGGCCGCGCATGCATACAGGAACTCCTGTGGGTACTCAACGCATGCGTGTAGATTACATGGCTGTGCGAGCACTTTACGGAACCACGTAAAGCCACAGAGTCCTGGTCCTGCGAGATGTCTGACCCGGAGATGGCTATTCTGAACCGGAAATAGTTAGGTGGTGCGCTGGGCAAGCCCAACCGTGTGGACATGTAATTCTCTATCAGTCATTGTTGACAAAGAAATCACCCTTGGTTTTGTTGGTATCCTCTTAGTTTTCTATGAACAGTTTTATTATTTGTACTTTATCATTTGAGGATAAAACTAAGAGGATACCAACAAAACCAAGGGTGATTTCTTTGTCAACAATGACTGATAGAGAATTACATGTCCACACGGTTGGGCTTGCCCAGCGCACCACCTAACTATTTCCGGTTCAGAATAGCCATCTCCGGGTCAGACATCTTGCAGGACCAGGACTCTGTGGCTTTACGTGGTTGCGAACAGTTTTATTATTTGTACTTTATCATTTTTCCAGCTGCTGTGTTTGCATTTAGTTTATTCTTTTACTAGTTACTTATAATATATGCTTTATAGAAAGCTATAAACTTCCTATAATATTCTGAACAGCCAAGCATAGAAGGATAACCCTAAACAGGCAGTACTGTTAATCACATTATTGCTATTTATAGTTAACTTTATGTACATCTGATTATATGCACTAATTTGAAAAAAATTTGAAGTGGTATAATTTCTACTACTACATGAGAGGGAAGACATTTTGTCCTACCAAGTGGGTTCTAGGGACCACATTTAGACTCTCTGGAAGAGCAGCAAGTACTTTTAAGCACTGAGCTATCTGTCCAGCTGTTTTTATTGTTTTTAGGTATGATTTGCTCAGTGCAAATGTTCTATAACCACCTTTTCTTTAATAAATCTTTGTCCATTCCACCATTAGCATGTTCCTTGTTTATTTTCAAACATGAAAGGAACTTCTTTTACTTTTTAAAGATGTATACTAGCCCTGTTTTCCTGTCCATGTCCA
Source organism: Onychomys torridus (assembly GCF_903995425.1). NCBI lineage: Eukaryota > Metazoa > Chordata > Mammalia > Rodentia > Cricetidae > Onychomys > Onychomys torridus. The sequence goes on from NC_050453.1 coordinate 81,227,063, forward strand.
GTGATCTCTTCTGTAATGACTTCTATATTTGGCTCAATTTTAATGTCTGGGACTGTCACCTTTGATTTGCTCTCTGATCAACTTTTATCTTTATCTGCAAATTTCTTCTTTCAATGATCTGTTTTTATGAGTGTTGATTGAGCTTCTCTCTGGGAAGGAAGGCTCAGCACAGTTCCACACTGTCTTAGCTGTGTGGACTTAGTGCTCAGCTGCTAATGAGTGGCTGGCTACTTATTCTTGTTAGAACCCAGGCTAGCCTATACAATCTCTTTCTTTCAGAAGTATTAGCTTAAATATTAAGGCAACTCCACATAGTTAAAAGGGAGGTTTATTTTGTGAGGTAACTTACAAGTGAATGGATAGGTAACAGGGTCTGGGAAAGGTGTAGCTTAGTCTGGCAGTGTTCTCTGGAGAACTCTGCTTGGTCTACCTCCAGCGTCCAGTATCGAGGAACCAAGAGTGATGGCCCATCCAGGTCTCGGGTCTTCAGCGTCCTCTCACCTTGTAGGCATGACAGTTACTGAAGCCTCAAAGTGGGTAGTACTTCAAGGTCAAAGCTGGACTGACTACCCACTACACAGAACACGTGTGAAGGGCTTACAGACTACACTCAGCTGCAGCATCTTCATGCCCTAACTCTCACTGCAGCCAGTTACTCTCTTACCACTTACTGTGAACAGGCTTTTTCAGAAATCAAAGGTTTAAATGGAGAACAGCTATAGGCAGAGAAATTGATCACGGTTGCCACATCACATACCAACTGAGCCCTTTGTTTTTTCTGAAGCCACCTTCCCAGGAACAACCCTGGGGCTTCTCAAACATCTGCCTCCATCAGAACCAAAGGAAATGAGTGTCTCTGAGTCTCATTAGGTGATGTCAGGTGACCTTGAAACCATTTCCTTATGGTATCACAGAAACTCCCTGTTCCCTGATCTCTCACAATGGACCTTTTGAAGTACAAAGTCTATTCTCCTTAGGCTATTGGAAGCTTTCCCTCAGATCTCTCTGCTGGTGCTACTTGTTGATGTAATAAAGCTCTCCTCTGAAAGATGATCCCTCTCTGTCTCTCTATCAAAAGCCACTCTTTCCAAAAACCTCTCCATCCTATGCTGCCTTGATTCTGTATGCTAGGGTTGCTTGGTTGAAAGTTGAGTTTGTGCTCCAAGCCTTTTACTGTAACACGAATCTTAAAAGGTCTTATTGATAAATTCAAACCTGAAGCCAGGTATCGGGGTGAACATTGGAAGATCAGAGAAGCAGAACAAGCCACAGCCACCTCACCTTGCCAATTCCTCAGCTGATCCTGTTTCCTCAGACTGGAAGGGAAGCCTATGAGTCCTTATACAAATGGATCTCAGCTGAACTGCTGCTCAAAGGCCTAAAAGTTTAACAGACTCCACTTTCCTGGTTTTCACGCCTTGTATACCTTTCTGCTTCCTGGGATTAAAGGCATGTGTCAACATGCCTGGCTGTATCCAGTGTGGCTTTGAGCTCACAGAGATCTGGATGGATCTCTGCCTCTAGAATGCTAGGATTAAAGGTGTGTATGCCAACATGTTCTGGTCTCTATATCTGTTTAGCAGCTTTTCTGTTCTCTGACCCCAGATAAGCTTATTAAGGTGCATATACTGGGGGGACAGAATATCACCACATTTTACTCCTTGTTTATGTGCAGTTGAGCTCTGTGTGGGGGTGGCCACATTGCTGATCTGTACTCTCCTAAGACTCACACACAATCTTACTGTACAACATGTGTGTACATTTGTGCACTGTACATAAAGTGAAGACATCTTCAGAAAACCTTGAATGTAACTCACTCATATTGTACTACAGTATTGAAGGCAAGATATATACACCCACATACTGAATGAGATGTCAGATCTCTTCCTGTTTCCAGCATTACAGATATAAGCATTTTCAGGTATTCACTGCAGTTCTTGACTCCAAGTTGGCTCTCAGATACACATTTTGTACTGTGGTTTAAGAAATCTATACTATTTCACAGAAACTTAGTTGTTACTAAGTATGGGCCTATAAAAGTAATTTCTGGTAATGAATCCATTGTCAATGGTTTGAAATCAGTAGAATTTTAATTATATATAAATATATATATAATTATAATATTTATAATAACAAATACTAACCACAAACACTGGATTGAGTTTCATATTAGAGTGCCTGGCTATGCATTCCTTGCCTGCTGTAACAGTCAGAGAGAAAGCAGACATGGAGCTTTGTACCGTACAATGACCCCTGGCAGCCCCCCATGGCTGCTTCTCATACTGTCCTGTCTATAGCACTCCTTCCTGATGATTAGTCCTGAAGGACTCCTGTGACTGTGGGGAGTCAGTGACAAGCTGCAGGGTCATTCCCTTCAGCTGGACCTTTCCTGTCAACAGTGATTGTTTGTTGTTGTTGCTGAGGAGTTAGTCCTGAGTTCCTGCTTTTGAGAAACCCCAGGGAAGCATACATTCTCCTCTGGGAAGCTCAGCAAGTGTCCTGAACTCTGACCCAGACAAAATAGTAAGAGACAAATGAGGTCAGGGCTGCTTCATTGAACAGACCCAGCCTGATCCAAATCAGAAAGATGTGAGAGCAGAGGGTGCGTGCCTGTGACTGGCGGTGACTGCCTTCCAGTTCTTAGCGGCTGTGATCTACTCTTAAATAGTGGTGATCAACTCACCATATAGGTCAAAGGCTGGTGTCTAGCGTCTACCCAAAGTTCTCTATCTCTCTTATTGAAACGGGGTCTCTGACTGACTGTATAGATTGCATATTGGCCAATTGAGCCCCTTGGATCTTCCTGTCTCTACCACCCTTGTGCTAGGGTTACAAGGATACCCCACCACACCCACCATGTTTACATGTGTTTGGGGGCTTGAACCTAAGTCCGCATGCCTACATTAACTGGTATGAACCAGGAGAGGCAGGAAATGAATCCAGACTATCAAACCAAAGGCTAAAGCAAAGCAAAGATGAAAACGTTTATATTGTGAAATTTAGTGTTTGACCCCCAACATGCTTTCATGGTTTAGAAATAACATCTGAGAGAGATTGAAAGAAGAAAGTGAAGAAATTACCCAAGCTGAACTGCTAAATGAACTGTCTGAAGGACTGGAGAAATGACTCATTAACTATGAACAGGTACCTCTCTTGTAGAACAACAAGATTCAGTCCCAAGCATTTAAACTCCAGTTCCAAGGAATCCAAAGTCCTGTGCTGGAATCTGTAGGTACCTGTATTCTTATGCATATACCATATATATATATATATATATATATATATATATATATATATATATATACTCACATAATTAAAAATAAAAATAAATATTTTAATGAGGTATGTTGTGCTTTTTTCAAACTAGTAAGTCTTAATGTTTGTTCTGCAATCACACTGAACTGTTATTTTTGTACCATTTTTAGCATTATCCTGAAGTTCAATAATTACATGTTCTTGACCTGAGTCTTCAGAGAGGTATAAAAAGAAGAAGGGGTAGAATAATAATTTGCCTAACCAATGGCCTGGAAACCTGGCCTGGAACAGACTGCTAGGGCTACAAAGCCAATGGTGTGTTTTATATCTCCATTCATTCCAATTCCCTGTCACCTGCTCTCATCCTGAATTGATACAAAGCTATTTCTGGGCTTTCTATATATTTTCTCAGCTAATGAGCATTCATCTTTTGCTTCCTTGAGAAGAGGTAGCAAAGCAGTTTCTCTGTAAATAAACTGAAACAGATTTTGAGGCAGTATTATTTTATTTCCCTTTTCACTCCCTCAGTGTGAAAGCACCTAAGGATATCACCCTGCAGGGACTTCTCAGTACCATTTTAAAAGGCACTTCCTAGTTTTAATTAAAATTAAGGTTTGTAATTTAAAACTTCTATTTGTAGGTAGCCCTGTGACACAAAGAATGTTACATTGAACTTCTAAAATTTCTATTTAAAATTGCACATTTCCATAACTTTCAAGTTCTTTTTTTGTGTAATTATGAAAACATGTACAAGAATCTTTTCTAATGTTTTCTAATATTTTATAAAAGCATAAATTTTATGCTTTCCATGTTTACATCTATGTGATGTGTACGTGTGTGCAGGGCCACATGTGTGTTCAGGTACTAGTGCACATGCGTGCTCATGGATGTGGAGAACAAATATTGGTGTCTGCTACCTTCCTTGACGACTCTCTACCTTACATAATGAGGCAGGGTCTCTTACTTGCACTCAGAGCCTGTGTGCTTAGGGAATTCCCATTGCTACATCCCTGTGATTGCATATAGTCCACCATGTCCACTAGATGTTTAAATGTTCTTGGCATTCAAACTCAGGTCTTCATGTTTTAATAGGAAATGTGTTACCCTCTAAGCCACCTTCCCAGCTCTGTATATTAGTTTCTTAAAAATTAATTTTCCAAGTCTACATGGTGAAACAATTGCAAGGGGCTCTTGAATTGTTAAAGACTTTGTAATTCTGCATATTATCATTCCTTCCATTATTGTAGTAATCAATGGAAGAGTATGTGTGCTGTGGATATTGCTCTGTATAAATAAAATGATGATTGGTCAGTAGCCAGGCAGGAAGTATTGGCGGGAAAAGCAGAGAAGAGAATTCTGAGACCAGGAAGGCTCAGTCAGGAGACACTACCAGCTGCTGCCATGAGTACCAACATGTAAGATACTGGTAAGCCACAAACTATGTGGCAAGATATAGATTTATAGAAATGGGTTAATTTAAGATAGAAGAACTAGATAACAAGAAGGCTGCCATGGCCATAAGCTTTGTAAGCAATATAAGTCTCTGTGTGTTTACTTGGTTGGGTCTGAGCGGCTGAGGGACTGGTGAAAGAGATTTATCCTGACCATGGGCTAGGTAGGAAAACTCTAGCTACAAATGGTGCCCAATGGGTTGGCAAGAGTTTCCACTTAAAACCTGAGAAAAAAAAAGATTCTAAAACAGAGCTAAAAACACTTCCTAGTTGTCTCTCTCAAGTTAGTGGCAGCCTGTGGGTTTGAGCTACACTATGGCAGGTTCATGGCATGCATGTTGGATATAGTTTTTGCTAGTTAAAAAACAAAGAGGTTTCTGGGCTACATAATGCTTTGATAGAAGCATAGAACTGTTGTTTCTAAGAGTTGATGGCTCCCAGAGCTGGTAGTAAACATACCACTACCATGTTGGGAAGCAAAGGTGGGCAGAGCCACCAGCCAAAGCTGCTATTTTAGCCCTAGTAATGCTGCAGTTTAAAACAATAGATTCACAATAAGACAGATTCAGAAGGAAGAAGACTTTAAATGCTTTACAATGTGTGTAAAAATTTACATAGGTTTGGAAGAGAGAGAAAAAGGAATATATACAGTTATATAAACAAATAGATAGTTTTTAAAAATAAAGTATTTAAAGAGACAGTAAAGGTAGTATGAAAATAAGCCACATAAATATGGATATTACACAGAGAATCTGTATTGTGTTGTCTTTGGGATTTTTAACTGCAGAAAAACATTTGATTGTAAAAGCTGTTGAGTTAAGCCAATACATATATTTTAAAGATACCTTGACATCAAAATTTGGATCTGAGGATATGTTGCTTTGGAAAAGAGGCTCTGCTTTTGTTTCCACAGAAATCCAGAAGCTATGGATTTGTTCCAGATTAAAATATATCAGGTTTGACCAGCCAAGACCCCCTGAAAGGTCTCTGATGACACCATGGCCCAGATGATCCAACATCCAGAATGATTTCAAGGCAACTGGCTCAGACAATACAGCCTCACAGACTACCCCATAAGCCTAAAATTTTCTTTGTGTCCCCATAAGATACAGCACCCCTGCCCAGCAGGTAGTAATCAAAGAAGCTACATCCAAATTCCCAAATATACCAAGCTGGTTTTGGAGATGGAATTGGCTCACTCCTTCTCTAAACCCAGGCATATTGCTAAAAGAGAAGGTTAAGATATTCTTGTGTCTCAAATCAGAAGAGCCCTCTGGTGTTGGACAGAGAAAAACCAATATTTTTATTTAAATCAGGTTGATTATAAATGTGATCTCTTTCTAAGGAAGAAAAGGGGATATGATATAGATATGATAGGATGAAAAGATAGATTATTGAATCTACTTTTAAAGAGCAACTTGTTAAAAATGTTTTACATTGCTATGGATTTTAGTTTATTGATACAAGCTTAAATTTAATTTTATTATACTGTATATATATTTATATTCTCATTTGAGGTATTATGTTTATATAACTCATTTAGATTGTAATGGATAATTAAGAAATACAGATTAATAATTAGTCTTCTATGATTGTCAAACTTATAGCCATGTTGTTTTATAGATATACATAGATACAATTCAATTAGGTAGGTAATCTTCAAACACTTCAAACACCTACAGAATATGGCATTTAAAATGTTTTAAAAATTTAGACTTTCTGGACAGTGAGACATGTCTGCTACTGGCAGCACCAATTTACTTCAGAGAGGAGGTGGGCATAAAAGACACTCTGTATGGAGTTTATCTTCTTCATCAAAAACCATTTGGGCCAGAAACTGTTCTTGCCTGGACTGCTTGAAAAAAAAAATGTATTGATGGGATGTACAGGACCCATAGGAAGGTGACTACTGAACTTTGTTTGGCAAAATGGTCTTTCAGGTTCTTGCTTCGTAGAGAAAACTGCCAGATATTCTATATGACACAGAGAAAAGTGACTGAGAGACTCTACCCCTATGGGCTGAAGACAGATGCCCCAGCTACCAGCTGTCTCTGTCTACTCTTGCAAGACTCCTGAAAGTTGCTTGCATCCATCTTCAAATTCTCAGGTAATATTATATCCTTCTGAGATCTTTGATGTAGTTGAAGGCTAGATAGTTATAATTTTCCTTAGTTTTGATAAAAGATAAGTTAGATATGAAACCTTAGACTCACAAATATAAGATAGATAGGATCTGCTTTAATTTTGCCAAATACAAATAGACTAGATATTATAAATAGACTAGATATTGTAACTGTAATTCTTGCTTGATAATTGTTTTGTTATATGTAATTTTACTATGTGAAAGTTAAAACCTTCCTTTTTGAAAAAAAAAAGAAAAGAAAAGGGGAAGTGCTGTGGATATTGCTTTGTAAAAATAAAATGCTGATTAGCCAGTAGCCAGGCAAGAAGTATAGGTGGGACAAGCAGAGAAGAGAATTCTGGGACCAGAAAAGCTGAGTCAGGAGACACTAGCAGCTGCCACCATGAGTACCAACATGTAAGATACTAGTAAGCCACAAGCCGTGTAGCAAGGTATAGATTTATAGAAATGGATTAATTTAAGATGTAAGAACTAGATAGCTAAAAGCCTGAACCATTAGGCCAAAGAGTTTAAATAATATAAGCGTCTGTGTGTTTATTTTATAAGTGGGCTGCAGGACTGCTGGGGCTTGGTGGGAGCTGGAGAGAAGTTCTCTAGCTACGTGCATGTGTGTGTGTTTGTGTGTGTGTGTGTGTGTGTACACAAGTTTGCATCTCAATGGAAAGTAGGAATTGTGAAACAAATAAAATGGCCTCTGAAGATGATCCCTATGGATAATTTTAACTGATGGAGATACACAGCTGTGTCTCAAATACAGACAATACTCAAGTCCTCTTCCATGTTTGATGATAGTATGTTAAGAGGAAATTGGGAAACATCTCTTGAATTTGCTGCCTCATGTGACCTGGGTGTCTCCTCGATGCCATAAATACTATTTTATCATCAACACGATAATAAGGCTTCAGATAGCTCCTGGAGATTGGATGATGTGATGCAGGAGCTCACAAGAAGCTTCAGCTAGCAGATGGTCCCAGCTCTGTGAGAAGTTCTTTCAGAGCAGGACAGTAAGTGATCAACAGCAAAAGACCTCCACAAAGCACTGCTTCCAGGGCTCTGGCAGGCCCCAGCCTGACAAACACAGGCCCAGCATGGCAAACAGGGCTCTGCGAGGCCTTTGCCTCCCCCCATTCTCTTTGCTTTGTTATACTGTTAGATTACATTCCCACAACTAGTCTCCCAAATCTGTTCCCATATTTTGCCGCCTCCTCTATTGAAATCTCGAAGTCCAGCAATCAAAAGCCTCTTTGATACCCTAATTATTATACCCAAATCAGGCTAACATCAGAAATGGGGGAAGGGCAGGGCCTGTGAAAGCCATGTTTGCCATGCTCAGGCCTGCTAGAGACCCTTCATTCCCACATTTTCGTTTTATTGTTGTGTTGCTGTGTGTTGAGTAAATGGGCTTTATTCTGTTCTTTCTGGCTGCTTCCTGCTGACATTGGGGCATCATTGCTAGGGACCCAAGGAAACTGGGAAGTTGGTCAGAAAGAACAGGCTCTGATAGTTGATATCCAGGTTTTGCAGGACCATCTGAGGCTAAGAATGTGAAGTCTGTGAGGCTGGAACAGGATGTGGATTCCACAGAAAGAGGTGAGATTGGTGCTAGATTTGCTGGATCAGCTTCAGTTGATTTGAAATTTGTTAGAACAGAAAAGCAAGGGACAGAGAGTAAAGTGGAAATGTTTAGGGGGAAAATTACTTGGATATACACTTGAAACTTTTTGTTTTGTTTTGTTTGAAACAGGGTTTCTCTGTGTAGTCTAAGTGTCTGTCCTGGATCTCGTTCTGTAGACCTGGCTGGCCTCAAACTCACAGAGATCTGCCTGGCTGTGCCTCACAAGGGCTGTGATTAAAGGCATGCACCATTAGTGCCTGCCTACATTTGAAACTTTAAATTTTTTTTTCTTTATTATTATGTGTTTTAAATTTTATACATCAGCCATGGGTTCCCCTGTCCTCTCCCCTCCTGCACCCATACCCACTTTCCCTCCAGGCCCTCCCCTCCATTCCCATGTCCTCCAGGATCAAGGCACCCCTGGGTCCTGTCACCTCTTTTAATGTGTTCATTTATTTATTTTTTTTTGTGAGGGGGTGTATTTACTTGTTTGTTTTTTATAAAAGATTGTTTCTCTTGATCCATGCTTCATGGGAATAGGAGAATTCAGGTTACAGTCTGAAGTCTAACTTTCCTATCAGGACGCTCTGTTTTTGATGTGTTCTCATAATTTACTGATCCTGGAGAAAAGTTTGGCAGAGAATTTGCCTTGAATGTACAAGGCTCTGGGTTCCATTCTCAAAACTACAGAATAAACATTTGATTTCTTTTTATTATTAAGAAATGGCCAATATCTGTGTACTTTTATTGTGCTTAGATGTTCAGTTGGTTCTATTTTTAAGTTGTAACAACCCAATCCAAGTCTCTATACCAGAGAAGACAGTGATACATGGCTTCTAGCAGCTCAAGGTTGTGGCTGGAACAATTGTAGGCATTTAAAAAATGTTTTCCTGAGCAATGCCCTATGGCCTCTAGCTCATTGTCTTAGATTCATTTCTGTTGGTTTGATAAAATACTCTGACCAAAGGCAACTTAGAGGTGAAAAATTTGTTTTAACTCACTGTCTAGTGAAGAAGTAACTGGAGTGGTAGCCTGAAGTAACTGATCACTTGGACAGTCAAGAGCAGGAGGCAGTGAACACATGCATGCTTAGAACTATTTTCTCTGACACAGTCCAGATCCCAAAGCCTGGGTGGTGCCTACTTATACACTGGGTCTTCTATATCAACTAAGAAAGAAAATTTTCCATAGATGTATCCAGAGGACCATCTATTCTAGATAGTCCCTAATTGAGACTCCCTTCTTATGTGATTCTACATTGTATCTTTGGTAAGTAAAACTAACCACCATGCACTCACCAATCTTTAGCAAAGGATAAATGAGAAAGGGTGTATTTACACCCTTACCAAACAGGCTGCCTCCATCCAATTTGACTAGTCCTTCTTATACCTAGAAGCATCTGGTAATACTGAATTTTGACATAGCTTAAAAATTTTGTTCTTGAGAAATGGCTCAGGGGTTAACCTCAATTGCTGTTCTTTCAGAGGACAGTTCACAACTGCCTGGAAAGCCTTCTGCAGGGGACACACTTTCCTCCCATTCTGGCCCTTGAAAACATACATGATTTAAGATAGAATAAACCTGTCTTGAAAGTGGACTCATGCCTCTTAGGCTTGGCAGTCACTCTTTCTTGTACCAGAACCACTCTTCTTGTCCTGATTTGTTAAGATAAACCTCCATTTAACGTCTTGATGAGCTAGGTGCTGACCTTTCCCTTGACCCCCATCCACATGCCCCATTCCTCCCTGGTATAGTCTAAGGCTTCTTTAATTGATTTTATCACTGTGCCTCATAGCTTCCACCATGTTAACAAATTCTGTCATATAATTAACTTCACATGTAATTTCTTATAATTTGGATTCTACAGAGATAGAGATAGTACCTTTTTATCTCTGGCAATCCAGCTTCTTCTATGTAGCCTAGCAGTGAAGTATTTACTAATGTATGCTGCATTAATGAAGGGTCAAATGAGTCGATAAACTAATAAAGGAGTTTATTGGAAACCTTATTGCTAGCAGTTTCTATGTACCTTCGGGAAAAAGTAAACTGACAAAATAATGCAATTATGATTTCATAAAATACATTCCTAAGGTGCTTAAATGCAGGTAGTGCACAGAGAACCAAATGTATCAGAGGTAATTCTACTCAATACCATACAAGTTAATAATGCATTCTTTAATCCTCTTGGCCTTAAAGTAAATATTGTAAGAAAGTGAATATTATAGCAGATATTTGTAACTCTCCTGATTATATCATATACCTTGTTTGTGTTCATTCAAGCATTAGAGAGCATATAAAGCTTTAAATTATTCCCCCTCAGTAAATACATGTAGTGTGAAAGCAGACTGAGTTCTGGAGGAGATAGTATAACTTTAATCTAGAAAAGAGTCTTTGCTTTGTTCACCTAATGAGATTAGAGTCAAAGGCATGAACATCAGAGATTACCTGAGTCAATAAACCCAGGGCCAGAATTTCTACATTGGACAGGGGAGCAGAGAAAGCAATCAGAGAATTCGATTTGAACAGAGAAGAATTTTGCTTATGATTTGTAGAGGATGAGAATAGGGAATATTCTTTAATTCCCAGTCTGCTGTTGAAAATGAAGACTTTCTTTTTTTCTTCAGTACAGTATGGCTAACACTTGCAGTTTGGTTGCTGATCTCTATATATCTCAGTGAGTGGCCCCATCTTTGTCTTTTACTCTCTTGTATGGATGTGAGGAATTAGAACCCACTACCTCTTTGAATTTATACTTGTATATCTGAATTCTATAGAATAGGCACTATGCATATCTTGAACTGTAACTGGTTTAATTTATCCTAACTCTGGATCAAGATTTTTCTACCAATTATTGTTTGGATAAGCAAAACACTACTTCAGAGGACTGAAGGGTAAGTTAACTTCTCTTAGTATTTCTTACTGATCAAATTGTTTCCTGATGCTCATAGTACTGTGATGGAGCAGTGTACATAGGGGATCTTTCTCTCTATCACTAGTTAAATATTATTATGAGAAACACTATAAATAACAAGAGATAGATTAGACCTCATAGATTTTATCAATGTCCACAAATATATCTACCTGTATTCTAACATTTAACATAATAATGACTTTTAAGATGATTACCTTTTAGTACAGAAGTATGAACTTGCCACTGTTTACAAAATGATTTTGTATTTTGTATTTATGTCTGTGGAGATATTTTACATGTATTTCCATATTATAGAACTGACCTTCAAGATTTAATCCTGAGAAATGAGACAATAAATGGTTATTTCAGTAATAACCATCTATAGGATGTTTATGTACATATGTGTTTATGTTCATGTAGGATATATACATGTGGGTGTGAATGCACACGTGTGTGCACATGCATGTGGAGGACAGAGGACAACCTGGGGTGAGATTCCTCAGGTACCTTCTACTTTCAGTTTGAGACAGGGTCTTTCATTAGCCTGGAGCTTTGCTTAGTATACTAGACTAACTGGCCTGCAAGCTTCCAGGAATCAACCTGTCTCCACGTCCCATCTCATCATTTCTATTGTTAAAAGTATGTGTCACTATATCAGGCTTTTATGTGGGCTCTTGGGATCAAACTGAGGTCATTACACTTGCAATTCAAGCACATTCCTGCTGATTCTGCCACCCTCCTTGAGCATCTACAGACAGTTAAAGGTCTCTGAGGAAGGAGACTTTTTCTTCAGTAATGCAGTTGCTCCTAAATCACCCACTCTACTTTAAGTAATACCTCACCCATGCTCCTGTAGGCAATCCTAATTAAACTCACTAGTTTACCAAAAAACAAAAGACAGGAAAGGGGAGAGGGACCATCTGGGTAAAAATGGGGTTCAGTGAGAGTGGCAGATCAACACATGGCACTAGGGGTTACTATATTAAAAAATATTGTGTACATGTATGAAAATAGCATAATAAAACTCATTATTAGCGCTGGCGAGATGTCTTAACAAGTAAACTTCTTGCCTCTAACCCTGACAACCTGAGCTCAACATTCCTGACCCACATGGTGGAAGGAGAACACTAACTCCTAAACATTATCCTCTCACCTCCACATGAGTGCCAGAACATGAGAATGTCCTTCATAATAAAATAAATATATGTACAATTTTAAGAAAAAACATCATTATGTATAATTAATATTTTAATAAATTTTAAAATGCAAGCTTTTAAATGTAGTACAGTTTATAAAATATAAGAATGAGCAAATGTATTCTGACACAAAGGTATTTTAAATAGTTTGGTATGAATAATCCCAGTTTTACTTACTATTCATCTATGGTGGTATGTGGACTCTGAAACACTGAATATAGTGGAAACAACTCTGGCTATAAGCACTGGGTGAAGGTGACCATTTCCCTTGCTGCTGAGTATGAAGGAAAAGTTTGATGATGGATGCTTGGGAGTTTATGTTTTCTCCATTCTCAGCTGTCAAAAGGAAGTGAATACATCCTTCAGTGGAGTCATAAAGAGAAAATCAACAAGACATTCACAATTTACTAGGCAAATCAAAGTACGTTCCCAGGGGGATTTTGATATTGAAAGATTGCCATCCACCTCATTCATTTCAAAATCAAATTAAGGGCCTCAGGGGAAAAAATCTCCCTGAAGAATTAACATTATTCGTGTTGCATGTGTATATAATACAATAACTCTTGGAATAGAGGGAATTTTTTTAACTGATTGCATAAAAAGGGGAAGAGGTTGAAAAGATGTATTAGAATGGCCCTGAAGAGTGCATTTCAACATTGTCCAATTTACATATTTTATGGTTACGATTTCTCATCAAAGAGTTAATGTGTGTGGCGTGGAGGGCAGAGGTTAAAGTCAGTTGTGTTCCTCAGTTTCTCTCCTCTTCGTTGTTGTTTGCGTTTTGGTTTGTGGGTTTTTTTTTTTTTTTTTTTTTGTGTGTGTGTGTGTGTGTGTGTGTGTGTGTGTGTGTGTGTCAGATTGTTTCACTAACATAGAACTCACCAATCAGGCATGGTTGACTGGCTAGTAAACCCAGAGGTTCTTCCTGTCTCTGCCACCAGTTTGGGATTTATAATGGTTTTTACACATGTGTTGTGAATCAAGCCACCTCCCCATGCCCAACATTTCTTTATTATACTGGTTACTGTGTCTTTGAACTATCCCTTTCCTGTCAGTAATGGCTGTATGAAGGTTTAGAAACAGTGCTTTCATAGGCTTTTCTAACTGGTGTTCATTAGACTGAGTCCCACAGAGTCTCCAACACAGTGAACATTTGATACAAATATGCAAAACTCACAAGGGCAGAAGCCAGCTGACAGAAAACAAACATTTTGTTTTATTTCATTCAACAAGTTGTGAAGCATTCTGATCATAGAAGGGGTTCCATAGTTAATTACTCACCATATTCCTTGAGAATGGGGTGATGCTCCCCTGGTTCAGACATCCCAAACCACTGTGGGTGGTACTGCTATGTCTCATGCTACAAACAAAAGGGGATGATTGCCTTGAATTCACACACAATCTGTCTTTGAAGGGCAACCCTTTCTGAAGTGTTAAGAATCACAGATTACAATAAAGGGATGTGCCTTTAAAATGTTCATATATACTTCAGGTAAGAATAGCATTAGATACTGTGCCTAGACAGAAACCCACAAACATCTCTAACCCCAGCATTTTAACTCCTGCTGTTTCTATATGAAAATAGAACAAAATATTTCTATACAACTTCTTTCTCATTTTGTAATAATTCCTAGTGCGTTTGGAGTTTACTGTTTGCTGTAGAACCATGTCCTCTGAGCTCAACACCCCTTAATAATTTTCACTGGAGCTGTGACTTCTCACAAGAGTATGAAGTTTGAGCCTGTTGCATTTTCTACAGAAAGAGAGTATGGGAGGCAATTAGATGCTCAATCTATATTCCATCCAAGCCTTGTGCCTCTGTACCAGGTGTGTGTAATTCTGCCCCGGATGCATGTCTCAAGAGATGCTGAAGTACACACAGTGTGGGCAGTCAAGAGAAAGGCATATCCATATGTTCAGCTATGGGGGAACTGTTATCAATAACAGGGTGAGACTTTTCAGTAGTCTGGCTGTCTTGAGGTCCCCCACATCTGGAGAAACTTCTGGTTCTCACTTTGTAAGTACATCCCAAAACTCATTGGTTTACAAGGTAAGATGTAGGTGAAATCCTTGCTTTGTCCAGGTATTGGTGCCCTATGGGTAGACATTTGTTTAAATCTCTATAGGAAAAGTTTCTAAAGTTACAAGTTTATAGTTATCTTCAATTACTGCAGTATTCCACTCTTTAACATAAATTTTAGGAGTGAACTGTGAATTTGATTCCTACAAACTTTATTTGTTATTGGTGTTACATTATAACACATTAATTTCTGTTTTTCTTGATAAGACATCATTTGATTATGTTGTTTTTCTTATAATATATCTTATTTACACACATGTTTTGGAAAAAGTTGCCAACATTAATAGTTCTTTCAGCCTGAAAATTCCTGTTTTCTTCCAGTTTGGGAAGCAGTTACTTACCACTCCTTGTTACCTGTGATATAGGGCAGTCAGTCTCTTACGAATTATTAATACCGCATGATAATTCTTTGTCCCTGTCTGCTCAGTGTTCTCTATCATAAAATTCTTCCAATATTACCTCGGATTGTTACACTTCTATATCTCTCATTTTTTCTTTCCTGAAATACAAAAAATTAATCTGTTCATTAGCTATGTTCACAACAATCTATGTTCATTTAGTTTCTACTTAGCTAATATTTTGATGATTCTTGTTCCTTCCAGCCATATCTAAACCCTAGCACACAGCCCACAAGTGAGCTACCACAAAAATCACAAACATGCATAAAATATTATGGGATTATTTTTGCAACTTGATTTCTTCATTCTCAAGTATGAACTCTGTAAATAACAATATTGTGTTGCAGTGTCAACAGGTTGGGTAGGTGTGGTGGATATTTGTGGTGGTTTGAATGAAAACGGTCCCCATAGGCTCACAGGGAGTGGCACTATTAGGAAGTGTGGCCTTGTTTGTGTAGGACTGGCCTTGTTGGAGGAACTGTGTCATTGGGAGGAGGCTTTGAGGTCTCAGAACCTCAAGCAAGGCCTGCCGGTCCACATGGAGAATTTTCAGTTCCTTCTCTCTCACCCTGGCTGCCTGCATCCTGCCAGGCTTCCTGCCATGATGACAATGGACTAAACCTCTGAACTAGCTATTGGTCACTCAGCTTTTTATTAGATCAATCAGTTGCCTTCATCAGGCAAAGTAAAACAGCAACACATCTTTATGTAATCAAACAAATGGAGCATAATCAAATATAACACATCATTGCTTAGTTCAAGTAATATTTCACAACACTAAGACAATGTTGGCACATAAACTATGTAGGCATGTACTTGGCATATATTATTACAGCATCATAAAAATATTATATAACACTGTCAATATAGTATTCAATATCTTACATGTTAGTTTTGTACTATTTTCTCTCTACTGTTTAGAAGAGTCTTTTGTTTTTTACCTTATTATTTCCAATTCAGTGACTTCCTGCTCAAATAAGCTGAACCTCTTGTACTCATTAATATTGTAGTTCAAGGGAAAATAAAGCATGCCTATGGTTTGCAGATATTATGGTGTATAGTTTTGTGTTAGGAGAAGAGTATACAGATCTTAGAATTGGAAGTAAGAGGATTGCTATGACCTAGTATGATGCTAAAATTTTTAAAATGTGATTTTATATTATTTGTTTGTTTGTTTGCCATTTATTTATTTGTTTGTGTGTGTATGTGTGTTCACATGATTATCACAGGAACATGTGGAGGTAAGGTGGGATGAAAATTTGGGGGAGTTTGTTCTCTCCTTTCACTATGTGCAATCTCCTCTCACAAAGGTCTCCAGGCTGGGTGTTACAAGCTCTTGAGCCATCTCACCAACCCTAATGGTCAAGTCTAAGTCTTAGTGAGGGATTGCCTAGATCAGTAGGCCTCTGGTCATTTCTGTGGGGATTTGTCATGATCATAGTGAGTGATGTGGGAGGATTCCATTTGAAAGTGTGTGAAACCATTTTCTGATTTGGGATCATGGACTGTATATGAGTACAGAAAGCTAGTTGAGTACTAAGCATGCATGCATTCTTTCTATTTGCTCTGGACTGGATGTGATGTGACATGCTGTTTTAAGTTCCTTCAACGTTGATCTTCTTGTGGAAACAGATCATAACTAGGGATTGTGAGCTAAGATAAACTCTTTCTTCCCGAAGTTACTTTTGGTCAGGGTGTTTTCTCACAACAGAAATTAAAATAAAAACACCTGGGATAGCAATAGCATGGTTTATGTACCATGGACCAGATATATTATTACCTACAGCCCAGCACTTTAAAGAACTAATACTTTTGCCTCAAAACTTTGTTTAAATTTTCATCTGCTGGCTGATGATCCTATGAAATTTCACATTCCTGGGGTTATACATTGCTTGTTATTCTCTCCTATCTTCATAGGAGCTTAAAAGCTCTAATAGGCTTCTCTCCATGCAAAGACTGCCCACACAGTGATGCTCTCTATGTGAACACATGCTCCTCAAGTTTTAATATTCACTGTCTGCTATCATAAATATTTTGGAACCATCTTCAATTTTCTACATTAATTCATGAATAAATGCAGTTAAATGTCTATATATAGCTGTGCATTCAGCAGCACCTTGATGGGTTGTAAGTCTCTGAATTAATGATTTTATTGTCTCTTTTATGAAACCTTTCTGTCAATATCAGTTTATTCTTCAAATAAGGCTTCCAAGAGTTCTTTGAATGTAGTTACAGTAGCTTCTGCAATTTTCTGGTTAGGAACAGTCATGTACTTGGGAACAATCTAAGGAAGATTCAAGGAGGAGGTGATATAGTTCAGTTGGTTAAGTATGTGCTTAGGATGCCCACAGGGTTAGCTTTGATCTTCTGCATTACAGACAGCAGACACAGTGGCACAGGGCTCACTCAGAAGATGGATGCAAGAGGATAGCAGTTCAAGGTCATTCTCATTTACACAGAAGTTCAAGGTCATTCTTTTTCAAAACAGTGTTTCTAGTAAATACTTTTGTTTTTCTTCTGTATGGGTCATGCTTTCCCATTGCATATCTCTATTTTTTAATTGCAAATCAGAACTTAGAAATATTAGATTGTAACTAGCCTGTAAAACCACATTCTCCTATTTCCCACAATCTTAAAGAAAATACTGTTATTGCTCATGATGATTCTGTACTAATCAGTGAAGGAACTACAATATGTGGTTTCTAGTGTCCTTCTCAGAAGACAAAGCTCAGGTATCCTCACAGTCTGTGCAGCAATCAGAACTGACCGTGGTCTCAGGCAGCATCTATGATCATTGTTTATTGAACTCTTATTAAGTATCAATCTGGTCCATCTTGTTTGGTATCACATCCAGATGTTTATGTCTACTCACTGGCAGATGCTTACTTTAGTAATTCGTTTTTTCTTGACAGCACACTGAGCTGGCATTGCTTCAAAGTCTAATCGAATTGGAGACAGGCAGCTTTGTATGAGTAATGCATTGCCCATCTCTTTCTCTGAGGCTCCACGTTAGAAGGCATGTTACAGATGTCCTTTGCTTTAGTTCTCTTTGCTTAACTTTTATTTTTTATTGTATTGTGTGTATGTGTATGTGTGACACATGTGCCCACACACTCCTCCCTCACCACATTTATGTGTTTGGGAGAGCATTCCAGGTATAGGTGTGGAGATTATACAACAATTTGCAGAAGTTTGTTCTCTCCTTCTACTGTATGGTTTCCAGAGATCCAACTCAGGTCATAACGTTTAGAAGAAAATACCATTACAAACTGAGCTATTTTCCCTGGCCCTTCCTTGCTTACATTTTACTGAGTTGTGGTGTCAGATTCTCGTTAGCAACAGGAACTGCATTTTGCCCCAAGTTGTTCTATCCTGAGCTGTTAGCCACATTTACTGAGGCTGAGCTTAATCCCCCAACCCCCTTGCACAGGTATGGTTGTGCACACTAATAAACTTATCTGGAGTCAGAGAACAGAACAGCTAGTAGACAGACATAGAGACCATGTGTGGTGGCACACATGCCTTTAATCCTATCACTTGGGAGGCAGAGATCCATCCAGATTTCTGTGAGTTCAAGGCCACACTGGAAAATGTCAGGCATAGTGACAAACACCTTTAATCTCAGGAAGTGATGGCAGAAATCAGAAAGATATATAAGACCTGAGGACCAGGAACTAAGCTTGTTAAGATTTTAGGCTTTTAGCAGTAGTTCAACTTAGACCCATTTGGATGAAAACACAGAGGCTTCCAGTTTGAGGAATTAAGATCACCTTGAGTTGGCAAGGTGAGGTTAGTTGTGGCTTGTTATATTTCTGTGATCTTTCAACATTCACCCCCATATCTGGCTCCCCTGTTGTTTATTAATAAGACCCTTAAGATTTATATTACATACAGGTGTTTAGAAAGAGGCCAAATCACAAATATTCAGGACTGGGCCACCAAATCACAAAACACTCTGATACAGTTGAAGTGTACAACCATGAAAAGTCCCTAATGGCTTCTCTCTGTGGTATGTTATGAGTGGATTGGATCAGAATGTCTCTTTGTGGTTTCCTCCTTTGGAACTAGCCAGAAACCTGCCGCTTCCCTGGTGTATCAGTTTCTCTAAATATATTTTTTGACTTGCTTAAATACTGTCTTTTTTTTTTCAAGACAAAGTTTCTCTTTGTAGTTTTGTGTCTTTCCTGGAACACACTCTGTAGCCCAGGCTGGCCTGCTAAGTGCTGGGATTAAAGGTGCACACCACCACTACCTGGCAAATGCTGTTTTTTTTTTTTTTTTTTTTTTTTGTGGTGGATCATTCCAGGGTTCTCAAACCCTAACAGTGACATTTTGCTTGTTACTACCACCATCATAGAATGACTTGTCCCCTATTATTTGCTTGCTATAAACAGATATCTCAGTCAAAAGCTTTCCATATCTGGTTAAAAATAAAATCAGTCCATGAGAGTGAGTTGCAGAAAGGGACCTGTACCTATGTTTCCACATTGTTCTTCTAACACACGGACACATAAACTCTTTAAGGGAGAAATTGAATAGTGACAGCAGCCCTTCATTTTCATGACTTGGTCTTCCCATTGTGAAATATTTGATCTCTGTGGTAGCTGCTATTGATTGTCGAGTCAATTGATCCTGAAATCCGTTAAATAGAGGCCTTTGGCCAGATCTGTGAAGGCAATTTTAGGAAGGATTAACTGGGTGGGAAGCACTCTCCCCCTGAATTGGATGCATGTCCACAAGTGTCTTATATATAAGAAGATGCAAAGAAAATGCAATTTCCCTTCCATGCCTGCTTTGTTTCCATTGTGATTTGAAAAACAAAAAATAAGACTACTCTGAAAATTTCATACGATATATTTTTATTGTATCCTTTCCCATCCCCCAACTTAATGTGGGGCTTTAACAAGTCAACTCCAAGTAATTATAAAGGAGGTTTATTTATGAGTAACTTACAACCAGTAAATGGGTTGGTTATAGGATCCTGGAGAGGCGAGGTGCAGTCCAACAGGGTTCTCTGGAGAACTCCAACTCGGTCTGCCATCCAGCATCCAGGATCACCAGGAACCAAGAGCCCAGCATGTCTGGATCTTGGGTCTTAAGGGCTCCTGTCTCAACTTCGACCCAGGGGCAGGTCATAGATAGGCATGGCAGTTATCAGAAGCATTACTTCCGGGTCAATGCTACTACATCAACTCTTCCTGATCTTTGCCCCTCTTTACCTACCCAATTTCATGAGGAGTTGGCAAGGTGAGGTTAGTTGTGGCTTGTTCTAGTTCTCTGATCTTTCAACATTCATCCTAATATATGACTCCCCTGTTGTTATTAATAAGACCCTTTAAGATTCATGTTACACACAGGTGTCTAGAAAGAGGCCTTTGAAAATAAAGACATTGTATAAAGAGCCCTTTGGAATAAATCTTGAGGTGATTTGGGATGACCCAAAGCTTCCTGTGTCTCTGTATTTCTTATTATCTCTTTCTATTTTTCTATCTATAATTTCCTCATTCTTCTCTCCTCTACCCAAGAACCCTTTGACAGGTCAGAGCTGGACTCTGGCAGAGCCCCACATATGGTGCTCAACATGTGGGGCTTGGGTATGGAGAATAAAGAGAAAGAACACTGTAGATTAAAGGGGTGTGCCTGATAATTAAGTGAGACAGTGATCATCTCATACTTCTTCTGGAGTAAAATTGTAACTATAAAGCAGAGTAGTTAAAGTAAAGCTGCAGCAAGTGTCTCTTTCAGTCTCTGTTTCCCTGTCTCTCTCTTTATGTATTTACTAAGTCCAGTTTAAAGGTGTAATATAGTTTTGGTGAGGTTTGGAGAATAAAGGCTTTAGGTCTGGGGATATGGTACAGGTTTATTGTAAAGTAAATTACAGTAAGAACAGATTTTCCTGAGAGGGACCTAGGATGAACAAAGCAGCATCTAGAACTGAGCAGCCACTGCAGACTTAGCATTCCAAGAAAGAGAAGCTGCTTCAGAGACTGCCAGCTTCAGAAAGCAGCAGCAGCAATAGCAATGTAAGCAGCTGCCCTGCCAGGCATTTGCAGATGAGGCCTGCAGGGCATCATTGAATCATAGGCAGCACCAAAAGACAGTGCAAGCAGTGGGGTTCTGCATGTTTTCTGCCATGAAGAAGTATTTGTGTGATAAAGATTGATGGGAGGTGCAGACAGAATGAGACTGTAAAAAAGCCAAACAGGAGGAGCCAGGAGCCAGGAGTCAAAAGCCATTCAGTTTCTATTTGCTGGCTGGGAATCAATGTGTGGCTCCTTTAAATGACAGTTCCCTGGTTCAGGCTGGCTGCTTTTTTGAAGAGGTCTGCAGCAGCCAGCTTTTCAGATGCATGCAGCTTTCTCCCTGAAGCAGATGGTCTAGGGGAAGGCTACTGACTACAAAGTGAGGTTTCAGAAACACTTGTTTGAACTAGGTTGTTGCATGGAAGGGAACTGTAACAAATTTTGATAATGGTACTCTTTGGATTTGGAGCTTTTGCTTCAGAGTCATTATGACTTGGACTGCTATATAAAGACTTCAGAGCATCTGGTGATCCAGGCCTTGATTTTAAGTGTTCAATGAACTGTTAAGACTGGTATCAGAACTGGGTTTTTGAACTTTTCAGACATGAGAAATGGGATGAATAGGAGTGATTCAATTGCAACGGGACAGTTTTGATTTTATCTACAACTTTATTAACTATGGTGACTCACAAACTGTTTTATATAAAAAAATATACACGTTTTGTATATAAATGGAGAAATTTGTTTTTTTCTACCCAGCCTCAAGATGCAGCTTAAAAAATTATAAAGAAAAGAAGTTAATATTCCTCTGTCTCTTTAATTAAACAAAATATTTTCTTGTCCTTAGAGTGGATTAATGTTAACTTGTCTTAATATACCCTATGTTTTATTAGCAAAATGTGTAAATAGTTCTAAAAGAGATGGTTTTTGGAAGTTTGTGAAAGTTTGTAGTGTAAAGAGTACTATTGAGAGTTTGCTTTTGAATGTAAATTTGTGAGAATTGTAATTATGTATAGTAATATTTGTGCTATGATATTAACCTGTTAATGTAAATGATGATATATCAGGGGTTTACTGATTTATTTGATGGAGTTGTATAAGGAGTTTACTGATTTAAAAAAAAAGGCTTGGTGCAGGTAAGACTGTTGTAGTCATCTTAGACCCATTCAAAAAGGCCATTCCATCTTTATTATCCTCAACTCCTTTACTAGGAGGTATAGCAGCAATAAGGACCAGGAATATTTCTATAATTATTGCAACTATTTGCAAGCTCTTGATGGAAAAGCAGCTTCAGTGTTGCATGGAGTTAAGCTCTGCACCTTCCCTGCCAGAGGCTGGTAGTCAAAGATGGGTAAGTTCTTCTTGCTAGCTCTCAACCTAAGATAGAGTATATTATGCAGAAAGTGTATCTCAAAGACAAGTAAAACTAGTTGAAGAAGGTGACCTAATACAAGCACAGTCTGAGGGACCCTTTATATTATTAAGAAGGGGGAAATGTGGTGGCCCACAGAGGTTTCATAGTAAGACTTTACTCAAGGTTAGAGAATCTGAGCTTTCTTTACCCAACGGGGCTGCATAATAGGATATTTCAAACATGGGCCTGGGTAGCAGGTATTTTAAAGGGTCTACACTTGGCTATATGTTTTGCTTTGATCTTGATAGGGAGAGATCTTTTGTCTCACCCCTTGCATTGTATAAAAAGCCCTTTGGAATAAATCTCAAAGTGACTGGGTATTGGCCCAGGGCCCTCCAGAAGCTATCCTTTGTCTCTGTCTTTCCTATTGCTCTTATTGTCTCTATCTATCTTTCTATCTTTCATCCTCATTCCTCTCTCCTTTCCCCAAGAACCCTTTGACAGGTCAGAGGTGGACTCTGGCAGAGGCCCACATTGATAAAACGTTCCATTTCAGACTAGCGCTCTCTAAGACACACAGTTTTCTAAAAATATGCAAAACATTATATACTACAAGGAAGCTAGTTAAGCTCAGAATATTGAAATTGACACTAGGTTTCTCTTCCCCAAACATATATTAGTAGAAAGGGCAGCTGAGAGACAGACAAACTGTACTTTTCCCAAATTGCTCTCACCAGCTGAGCTGCCTGAAAAAAATACACTTGCTAACCCATTACTCTGCATGAAAGTTGTGCAGTGTATCTCAAGATTCTACCTTTTGTGATCTATGTCCCATGCTGGGATGGGCTTTGGTAATGCAGCTGTGAGTTTTTGCTCTTAGAATTAATCCCTCACCCTTATTCTCTAAAAAGCCCCAATAATACAGAGTGGTTCACCAAGTTGGACTTTGATGTATTCTTAATTTGGTGTTTTGTTGTTTTCCTATTTGAGGTGAATAGACATTTGTTCATGTTTCTGATGGAATAATGTCACATTAGAGGCTATGAGTTAGACTATGTTTTAAAGAGAATCATGAAATCAATGCATTACTGAACTAGTTGTCTGAACCTTTGTAAACAGTTGTCTTTTTGGAAAACATTTATTTAGTTCATATAAATATTGTCTAGTTATCTACTATGAATTGAAACATTCCCTTGAGGTGTGAGGAGGGAGACCTGCAAGGCTGAGAAGGCCACAGAACTCTAGCCTTAGGGATGCCAGCAAGTTACAAGATTCACAAGGCCTCTCTCCATGGTTATAAAATATGTGATTGAGTTGCCTGTAGGTTAGGCAGGGAGCTGTGTGGATGCAGCATCTGTGAATCCTCACTCATGCTATGGTAGGCATTTGGGTTTTCAGGGATGCATTTACTTTCATGTTTCTATAGGTAACATACCATTCCTGTAAGGAAACTACAATAAACTTACTTGTTCACCAAGTTAGACTTAGGTAGAATCTGTGTGTGTGTGTGTGTGTGTGTGTGTGTGTGTGTGTGTGTGTGGTGTATTTGTCATTTGTGCCTTATCTGGAGTGTAGATGTTTGATCTCTTTTACCCAAAACGTCATATAACAATAAAATACACCTAATTTCTAGAAGTTATAATAGCCCCAGGAACTTAGTTAAGAAATTAGATAGAATTATTTCATGTGTAAGGATAAAGGGTATACAGATTTGACTCACTTTAGGTAAATATTATTCAGTTAAATAAAAGATAGATGTCAGATCTAACCACAACTCTTGTAGTTCACCTTATATAATAGATATAGGGAATACTGAGACCCTTGTATACAACTGGGTGGAGCTTCATTATAACATTTTTCTACTTTGACATGGTTATTAAACATGTATTTCATGTTTATTTCAAGTTTATTTCATGGTTACTTCAAGTACAAGGAGCCTGCCCAACAGTTTGGTAGTGTGACTTTGTTGTTTGTTCTACTGATACCCTATTCTTTCTTAACAGTTTGATAAACTGCATGATCAAATTATTTCTTCTCCTGTTTATATCAGCTGTAGCCTACTGAAAACCAATTTTCTCCATGTACATTTTTCATTCTCTATTTTTCTGATAGCATGTTCATTGACACTGACATCTTTGTTCATCAGAAAATCTCTCTATTCAAGAACGTAGTTAATACTATTTGGCTTTTTTATATTAAGTTTGGGTGTTTTCCTAGCTCCCACTGCATGCTTTGAAGTCCTGTACCCTGAGACATTCATAGTTATTGACTACAAAATACCTACTTCTGTAGATAATTAATTTCTGATTCTAGTCACAAACACTACTTTTCCGTTATTCCTTTTGAATGTAGACAATGTAGACACAATTTGATGATATCATAGTGATAAAGTATATTGCCTCTTATAGCTACTTTTGGATACATTGGACTTTGAAAAAAATGATACAGACACAGACACACAGACACACAGACACACACACACACACACACACACACACACATACTTATCATGCTTTCAACAGAATTATCTAGCATGTGGTAACTCTAACTTGTATAATTTATTGAAAAATGGAAGTTATGAGTTCACTACACTAACCTCTCAAAGAATAATTATCTGTAGCCTCACAAAAATTTGAGAAAGTACTTCTTTTTGGGTTATAAGATACAGAAAAGAGCTAGATAGGAATTTAGTTGGCCATGAGATATTTATTTATCAGAAGAAATGATTTGAGATTAATCAAGTATGAAGTACAAATTCTGCTATGCCAGGTTAAAAAGAATTTCTATGTCTGGAAGAATATCACATATATGTTGAAGGCAAAACAGAAGATATTTTGATTATCATTGCTATGTGAATTCAATTACTCTAACTTCCACAATAGAAATTGTCTTTCAGGAAACAATCATCGGTGGTTCCTTGGTCTCCTGTTTCCACCACTCATGTCTGCTTTGATTCTTCCTACATTGCTTCACATTTTTCCTTCATTAAAGAATGTAATGTAAGAGCCCTGCTAAGTGAATTACTTTAATGTTTTCTGAGAAAAGCTTGACTCAGTTTAATTAACTTTGTACAATATGTGACTTTTTCTGGAAAAAATATGAACAAATATTTACACTACCCAGATAGGAAACCAGAGACAGATCAAAGAAATTAT
This sequence comes from Onychomys torridus, assembly GCF_903995425.1. NCBI lineage: Eukaryota > Metazoa > Chordata > Mammalia > Rodentia > Cricetidae > Onychomys > Onychomys torridus. The sequence continues at coordinate 81,252,644 of NC_050453.1, forward strand.
CCCACCAAAGTGTATCTTGGTGAATCAGTGAATTCAGGGAAGTCACTGAAAGGAAAACAGTTGACTCAAAGACAGCTGCATTATCAAAAAGCCCAACTCAACTGAGTGATGACTCATGAGGCCTCAGAATTACTTCTAAACAGTACAGCTAGTTGGAGAGTCTACCCCTATCTTCACAATTCCTTACTTGGAGATGAGTCTTACAAATCTTGAAAATTCAGGAACTTCCTGAGAGTTGAGAGTTGTTTATTTTCTGTGTCTTGTAAATTTCTTTCCTTCCTGAGCCAAAATAAGCCCATCTAAAATGTAAAGATTCGATGTACAGAAAACTGCTACACAATATCATAGTATATAACCTTTCTTCTAGATGCCTTATTTCTTTTTTTTAATTTTTATTATTATTATTATGTTTGTGTTTTAATTTGACATATCAGCCATGGGTTCCCCTATCCTCCCCCTTTAAACCCACCCCACCTTCCCCCCATCCCCTCCCCTCCATTCCCATCTCCTCCAGGGACAAGAATCCCCTGGGTATTCACTTAAACATAGTGGATTCAGTAAAGGCAGGTACAGTTCCCTCCTTCCAGGCTGAGAAAAGTGTCCCTGTGTAAGCCCAAGGTTCCAAACAGCCAGCTCATGCAATAAGGACAGGTTGTGGACACAAAGCCTGGATGCCTCGCAGAGTTCAAGCTATTCAATTGTCTCACTTATCCAGAGGGCCTGATCCAAATGGGGACTCCACAGCCTTTGGTTCATAATTCATGTGCTTACATTCATTTGGCTATTTGTCCCTGTGCTTTTTCCAATCTGGGGCTCAACAATTCTTACCCTTACAATCCCTCCTCTTTCTCGACAATTGGACACCTGGAGCTCCTCCTGGGACCTGGCTGAGGACCTCTGCATCCACTTCCACCAGTTATTGAATGAGAGTTCCAGCACAACAGTTAGGGTGTTTGGTCATCTGATCACCAGACTAGGTCAGATCAGGTTTCTCTCGACCATTGCCAGCAGTCTACATAGGGTGTATCATTGTGGATTTCAGGGGACCTCCCCAGCACTCTACCTATTCCTGTTCTCATGTGGTCTTCATTTATCATGGTCTGTTATTCCTCGTTCTCCCTTTCTGTTCTTGATCCAGCTTGGATCTCCTGCTCCCCTAAGCTTTTTTTCCCTCAGATTTTGCTTTTCATTACACCCACTGTCATCCAGGTTGTTCATGTAGATCTCATTCATTTCTCTGTCATTGGGTGATCCCTGTGTCTTTCCTAGGGTCCTGTTTTCTAGGTAGCCTCCCTGGAGTTGTGTAGAGGTCTAGTCATCTTTGTTTTACATCTAGTATCCTCCTAGGAGTGAGTACATACCATGTTTGTCCTTCTGAGTCTGGATTACCTCACTCAGGATGATTTTTTTCTTGATCCATCCATTTGCCTGCAAACCTCATGATGTCATTGTTTTTCAATGCTGAGTAGTACTCCATTGTGTATATGTACCATATTTTCTTTAACCATTCTTTAGTTGAAGGGCACCTAGGTTGTTTCCAGGTTCTAGCTATTACAAACAATGCTGATATGAACATAGCTGAGCAAATGCCCTTGTGGTATGATTGAGCATTCCTTGGGTATATGCCCAAGAGTGCTACAGCTGGGTTTTGGGGGAGATGGATTTCCAATTTTCTAAGGAAGCACCATATAGATTTCCAAAGTTGCTGTACAAGCTTGCATTCCCACCAGCAGTGGAGGAGAGTTCCCCTTGCTCCACATCCTCTCCAGCATAAGGTGTCTTCTGTGTTTTTGATATTAGCCACTCTGACAGGTGTAAGGTGGTATCTCCGAGTTGTTTTGATTTGCATTTCCCAGATAATTAGGAATGTTGAGCAATTCCTTAAATGTCTTTCAGCCATTTGAACTTCCTCTGTGGAGAATTCTCTGTTTAGTTCTATAGCCCATTTCTTAATTGGACTGTTGAGCATTTTGATGTCTAGTTTCTTGAGTTCTTTATATATTCTGGATATCAGCCCTCTGTCAGATGTGGGGTTGGTGAAGACCTTTTCCCATTATGTAGACTGTCAATTTGTCTTGTTGACCATGTCCTTTGCTCTACAAAAGCTTCTAAGTTTAAACAGGTCCCATTGATTGATTGTTTCTCTCAGTGTCTCTGCTTCTGGTGTAATATTTAGAAAGTGCTCTCTGGTGTCGATGCATTTGACAGTACTTCCTACTTTCTCTCCTATCAGGTGCAGAGTAACTGGATTTATGTTGTGGGCTTTGATCCACTTGGACTTAAGTTTTGTGCACGGTGACAGATATGGATCTATTTGTAGCCTTCTACACATTGACATCCAGTTATGCCAGAACCATTTGTTAAAGATGCTTTCTTTTTTCCATGGTATATTTTGTCTTCTTTGTCAAAAATTATATGTTCGTAGGTGTGCGGGTTCATGTCAGGGTCTTCAATTAGATTCCATTGGTCCACATGTCGGTTTATATGTCAGTACCAAGCTGTTTTTATTATGGTTGCTCTATAGTGGAGCTTGAGGTCGGGGATGGTGATGCCTCCAGAGGTTGTTTTATTGTACAGGATTCTTTTGGCTATCCTGGGTTTTTTGTTTTTCCATATGAAGTTGAGTATGATTCTTTCCTGATCTGTGAATAATTGTGTTGGTAATTTGATGGGGATTGGGTTGAATCTGTAGATTGCTTTTGGTATGATTGCCATTTTTACTATGTTAATCCTGCCTATCCATGAGCATAGGAGGTCTTTTAACTTTCTGATATCTTCTTCAATTTCTTTTTTCAGGAACTTAAAGTTCTTCTCCTATAGGTCCTTTACATGCTTAGTTAGAGTAACCTCAAGGTATTTTATATCATTTGTGGCTATTATAAATGGTGATGTATCTCTGATTTTCTTTTCAGCCTGTTTGTCTATTGTATATAGGAGGGCTACTGATTTTTTTGAATTGATCTTGTATCCTGCTATGTTGCTGAACGTTTTCATTAGCTGTATCAGTTCCTTGGTTGAATTTTTGGGGTCACTCATGTATACTATCATGTCATCTGCAAATAGGGAAAGCTTGACTTCTTCCTTTCCAATTTGTATCCCCTTAATCTCCTTATGTTGTCTTATAGCTCTGGCTAGAACTTCAAGTACTATATTGAATAAGTATGGGGAGAGGGGACAGCCTTGCCTTGTTCCTGATTTTAGTGGTATTACTTTGAGTTTCTCTCCATTTAATTTGATGTTGGCTGTTGGCTTGATGTAGGTTGCCTTTATTGTGTTTAGGTATGTTCCCTGTATTCCTGATCACTCCAAGACCTTTATCATGAAGGGGTGTTGGACTTTCTCAAATGGCTTTTCTACATCTAGTGAGATGATCATGTGTTTTTTTTCTTTGAGTTTGTTTATATGGTGTTTTACATTGATGGACTTTCGTATGTTGAACCACACTTGCATCCCTGGGATGAAGTCTACTTGATCATGGTGGGTAATTGTTTTGATGTGTTCTTGGAGTCTGTTTGTCAGTATTTTATTGAGTATTTTTGCATCAATGGTCATGAGGGAGATCAGTCTGTAGTTCTCCTTCTTTGTTGCATCTTTGTTTGGTTTAGGAATCAGGGTAATTGTATCCTCATAGAAGGAGTTTGGTAATATTCCTTCTGCTTCTATTGTATGGAACAATTTAAAGAGTATTGGTATTAAGTCTTCTCTGAAGATCTGTTAGAACTCTGCAGTGAAACCATCTGGTCCTGGGCTTTTTTTTGTTGTTGTTGTTGTTGGGAGATTTTTAATGACTGATTCTCTTTCCTTCAGGGTTATTGGACTATTTAAATGGTTTATCTGGTCTTGATTTAACTTAGGTATGTGAGACCTATCCAGAAAATTATCCATTTCTTTTAGATTTTCCAGTTTTTTGGAGTAGAGGTTTTTGAAGTATGACCTAATGATTCTCTGGATTTCCTCATTGTCTGTTGTTATGTCCCCCTTTTCATTTCTGGTTTTGTTAATTTGAATGCTCTCTCTCTCTGTCTTTTGGTTAGTTTGGATAAGGGCTTGTCTATCTTGTTGATCTTCTCAAAGAACCAACTCTTTGTTTCATTAATCCTTTGTATTGTTCTCTTTATTTCTATTTTATTGATTTCAGCTCTCAATTTGATAATTTCCTGACATGTGTTCCTCCTTGGAGACTTTGCTTCTTCCTGTTCAAGGGCTTTCAGGTGTGCTGTCAAGTCACTAATGTGAGATTTCTCCAACTTCTTTATGTGGGCACTTAGTGCTATGAATTTCCCTCATAGCACTGCTTCCATAGTGTCCCATAAGTTTGGGTATATGGTGTATTCATTTTCATTGATTTCTAGTAAGTCCTTAATGTCTTTCTTTATTTCTTCCTTAACCCATTGGTGATTCAGTTGAGCATTATTCAGTTTCTGTGAGATTGTAGGATTTCTGTATTTTTTTGTTGTTGTTGTTGTTGTTGTTGTTGTTGTTGTTGAAATCTAACTTTAAACCACGGTGGTCCAATAGCACACAGGATGTTATTCCAATTGTTTTGTATATTTTGAGATTTGCTTTGTGGCCAAGTATGTGGTCAATTTTAGAGAAGGTTCCATGGGGTGCTGAGAAGAAGGTATATTCTTTTTTGGTTTGGTAGAATGTTCTGTAGATATCGATTAAGTCCTTTTGAACCATAACATCAGTTAAGACCATTATGTCTCTGTTAAGTTTCCATTTGGCTGATCTGTCCAGAGGTGAATGTGGGGTGTTGAAGTCTCCCCCTATTATTGTGTGTGGTTTTATATGTGATTTAAGCTTTTGTAATGTTTCTTTTACATATGTGGGTGCCCTTGTGTTTGGGGCATAAATGTTCAAAATTTAGACTTTATCTTGGTGGATCTTTCCTGCAATGAGTATGTAATGTCCTTCATCATCTCTTTTGATTTTTTTTACTTTGAAGTCTATTTTGCTGTATATTAAGATGGCTACACTAACTTGCTTCTTAAGACCATTTGATTGAAAAGTCTTTTCCCAGCCTTTTATTCTTAGGAGGTGTTTGTCTTTGAATTTGAGGTGTGTTTCTTGTATGCAGCAGAAAGATGGGTCCTGTTTTTGTATTCATTCTGTTAGTCTTTGTCTTTATATATGTGAATTAAGTCCATTGTTAATAAGGGATATTAATGAGCAGTGATTGTTCATTCCTGTTATTATTTTTATTCTTTGATGGTAGTGTGTGTATATTTCTCTTCTTTGGGGTTTATTGCTGTGGTGTTGTTATCTATTGACTGTGTTTCATGGGTGTATCTGCCTTCCTTAGGTTGGAATTTTCCTTCTAGTGCTTTCTGTAGGGCAGGTTTTGTGGATAAGTATTGTTTAAATCTGGTTTTGTCTTGGAAGGTCTTGTTCACTCCATCTATGATGATTGAAAGTTTTCCTGGGTATATAAGTCTAGGCTGGCATCCATGGTCTCTTAGTGTCTGCATTATATCTGTCCAGGTCCTTCTGGCTTTCAAAGACTCCATTTAGAAATCGGGTGTTATTCTGATGGGTTTGCCTTTATAAGTCACTTGGCCTTTTTCCTTTGCTGCCCTTAATATTCTTTCTTTATTCTGTACATTTAGTTGTTTAATTATTATGTAGAAAGGGGACTTTTTGGGGTGTCTAGTCTGTTTATTGTTCTATAGGCTTCTTGTATCTTCATATGCATTTTCTTCTTTAAGTTGGGAAATTTTTCTCCTATGATCTTGTAAAACATTGTTTCTGTGCCTGCAAGTTGTTATTCTTCTCCTTCCTCTATCCCTATTATTCGTAAGTTTGGTCTTTTCATGGTGTCCCAAATTTCTTGGACATTTTGGGTTATGACTTTGTTGGTTTTAGCGTTTTCTTTGACTAATGAATCTATTTCTTCTACTGTATCTTCAACACCAGAGATCCTCTCTTACATCTCTTGCATTATGTTGGTTATATTTTCATCTGAAGTTCCTGTTTGTTTACTTAGATTTTCTATTTCCAACATTCCTTCTGCTAGTGTCTTCTTCATTTTTTCTATTTCCCTCTTCAGGTCTTGGACTGTTTCCCTTGCTTTTTCATGATTTTCTTTCAGGGACTTATTGTTTTCTTCTGCTTGATTTGTCCTTTCTTCTAGTTTTTTATAGCGTTCTTCCCATTTTTTGTTTGTCTGTTCCTCCTCTTTTTTTTTTTTTATTTCTTCTATATAAGGCTCTAGCCTCTTCATGATGTTACTTATAAGGTTATTTTCTTCTTCTTCTTCCTTTCTGTGATGTTCAGGTCTAGCTGTTGGAGAAGGGCTAGGTTCTGGTGATGATGTATTGCTCTTTATTTTGTTGTATGTACTTCTGCCTTGGCGTCTGCCCATCTCCTCTTGGGTTCATTCTTTGTGTTATCAGTGTACTTGGTCCAGACAGAGCTGACCACTCTCTCTGTTCCAGATGGAAGCTCTGGGCTGGATGGGAGCTCTGGTCCAGATGAGAGTGCTGGCCGGATAGGAGCTGTGGGGCTGGACTCTGAGTCTCAGAAAGTCCCTGGGGTCTCCTTATTTTATTCAGATGGGAGCTCCTCTTATCCAGTTGGGAGTTCCGGGAGAGGATGGAGGCTCTGGTCCAGATGGGACTTCCGGGGCAGGAATGAATGCTGGACACTGGTCTCTAAGTCCCCGGAAGTGGCTATGGTCTACAGCAGATGGGTGTGGGGGCAAGGCATTGAGGTTGTAGTGTCCACCAGAGGGTTTCTTTCTGGTCCAGATAGGAGTTTTGGGTGGATGGGAGCTGGGGGCTGGTCTCTGAGTCTCAGGAAGTGGCTGAGGTCTTGGGCAAATGGTTGTGGGAGTGGGTGTGGAGACTGCAGGGTCTCCCTGCAGTCTTGGGAAAGGGGAGCCTTCCCACAGGGCCCACCAATTGGCTGGAAACTGGGGCCAAGTTGGGCAGGTCCTCCCAGGATGGTGCCCAGGGGTGAGACCCAGTGGTGTTTGCCTCTCTGACTATAACCCCAGGCACTCACCTCTGGTTCAGATGGTAGTTCCTCTTATTTCTTGATAACACTGAAGTTTAGATTTTAATCTTACAACAACTTTATTGTTTTCCAAAACACAAGCAAAGGGTAAACTAAGGGTCCTTTTTTTTTATTTTGTTTTGTTTTTTAACATGATTTCCAGCTTTCAAATTCAGGTGTTCATGCTTTCCCAACAAGCACTTTATTAAGTGATCTATCTCACCAGCCCTGCGTGTGTGTGTGTGTGTGTGTGTGTGTGTGTGTGTGTGTGTGTATGTGTGTGTGTAGATGATATTATAGGTCTTTATCACATGTAGCGTTGTAGCTGAAGTCTTCTGGTCCCATGTCCAGCAGCTGCTCAGACCAAAGCAAACACAAAGAGTATTATATTATTTACATACTGTATGTCCATTAGCTCAGGCTTATTACTGACTAGCTCTTACACTTAAATTAACCCATAATTATTATCTATGTTTAGCCACATGGCTTGGTACTTTTTCTTAGTTCTGTCTTCACATGTTGCTTCTTCTGTGTCTGGCTGACACTACTTATTCTGTCATCCTCTTTCCAGAATTCTACTCATGTGCTTGTCCCGCCTATACTTCCTGTTTGGCTACTAGCCAATCCATGTTGTATTATACCAGTATACAAAAGCATTATCCCACAGCATAGCATTATCTTTACACACACTTGCACACACACACACATACACACACACACACACACACACACACACACACACACACACACAATGGAGAGATTCAATCATACCAGTCTGTCTTTATGCTACCATTTTCATTAATGTGGCCAAATACATGAAATGAATGATTTAAAGGAACAAAGATTTACTTTGACTCACAGCTACCATCTATTCTAGTATATCATCCTTGATTATTTGATTAGATGACAAGATTCTAAAACAATGCACTTGAACACAAATATGTAGTCTTCCTACTATATTCTTCTGACTCATTCATTTGATTAATGTTACTTTGTATCTATCTACATCTGCAACCTGATCTGTGTTTAAAAGTTGTAGATACTTTACTTAACCTTATTGACTCTTTTTCCCCATATTTCACATAAAGAGATGAATCATTTTAGTGGATCTTACATAAGATCTTACAAAAGTGGACAAAAACCTGTAGAAAAGGTCATGGAAGGATGTGATTTTAGAGGAAAAACAAAAATGAAAATTAGAAAATTGCTACTTTACAGTAAGCATAATAAAAGAAAATTTGGTAAGAAGTAACACTATAAAGTACAACATTAATTTTGGCCCAATTTTTTTAAAGATCTCTTTCTCATTTAATCAGTACCAGTACCAGCTGAAGAGTAGCTTGAATTTATAGAAAGATGGATAGCTCTCCTTTGTGTGGCTGTGTGAAATTTGCCATCATAGTTAATGAGACATATGTACAATTATTTGTAATCAAAACCTGTGAACTTACTTATCTCCTATTAGTGTATTTTAAGCAGCTGGGCATAAAAATTAAGTAAAATATTTTAGTCATTAGGAATTTTTTTTAATTGCTGAAAATCTCACAGACAGTTCTACCTAATAATACCAAACAGGATAGACAATACCTGGCAAAGTATGACCAATGCTAAATGAATTAAGACAAGATTGAGTTTACACTACAGACTCAGGGAGTAAAAACCCTGGGGATCTTACAAGAGTGGACATTAACCTATAGAAAGCTTCCTGGAAGGATGGGAAGGAGTGAGTGATGCAGGTGTATATGTAGTAAAGGATATATAATGAGAATGCAAAGAGAGTATATCTGAAAGGTCTAGTGCATCTAATCCTCTCAACTTCTGTAAAATAGCTGGACGTGGGTAGGGCAAGTACACCTTCATTTTTCATGTGTGCTTAAATTTGAATTCATTACAATTGAACCATATAAGAGCAGTTTGTATTACTGTCCACTAATCATTTTGACTATCAAAGCAGAGGTCTCCTGGAGCTGCCTTATGTCTGCTTCAGTTTTGTTTCTGCTTCTTTCTAGAATAGAGGGTTTTTTTTTTTTTAATCAACATCAAGACTACCCTCAACAGTCTTGAAATATTTTAGTTAAAACTGTTAAGAAATGTTGAGATCAATTACTGGAGGGCCTATTAAAATACATTTAATTTCTAATGTGCACATTATTTTTCTTTTTTCCCTTAGAATTCTTTTGTTATGCTATAAATTTATAACAACTTTGTAACTTTACACATGCACTTAAATTTCTTACCAAAAATCCTTGTTTTATCACACTCTGTTCTTGACAAACAGCTTTTCAAAACTTTTGAGAAAAATCTTTAAAAACGTTTCACATGTCACCTGAAACTTACAGTTTATTCATTATAAAAGAAGGAATGCTGCTATAGTCTTACAAAGACCACTAGAAAGAAACACCAACTAAAAGCTAAGATACTGTCTTGAAGGAGGCATTTTTAACAATCCTTCCTCCATAGTAAGGTAGTGCTATTAAATAATCTATTCACAGAATGGTTGTCTGTCTGCTGTGGTGTGTTTTACTACATCACTGCCTATTTGTGCATTACTGAGTAAGAGTTTCCTTAACATTATTACTGAAATTCTTCTGTCTCCTCTGTGCTCTCCTCCTCTCCTATTTATACAGTGAAGCTCATGGAAAGTAGGAAGAAGCTCAGTACTGTCTACTTCCACAGAACCTCCACTTCCTCTGGGATCATAGCTTCCTCTACCGAATGATGCTCCCATTTCCCTGTTACCACTAAAGTTTCCACTCTTCATTCAACCATAGTTAGAAGGTTGCTGGTTATAATTTCCAAAATCATTGACATTTCCACTTCCATAATTTCCTCCTCCATAGTTGTCATAACCAACTCCCTAGCCCCTACCCTGGGTGCCATATCCTTGTCCTCCACCACCATATCCTCTTCCTCCATAACCATGTCTACCTCTAAAATTCCCACCTCTTGGTCCTCCTCCGTATCCAATATAGCCATCCCCAAATCCACATCCACTTCCATATTCATCAGATGCCCATGCTAAAGTTGCTTCTTTGTCCTGGTCTCAAATTGCCACCACCACCACCACCATGAGAATCCACAACTTCCTCTTCTTCCACTGCTAGAACTTTGGACTCCCACATTCCTTGTCTAGACAAGGCCTTTCTAACTTCTGTACTGTGACCACTGAGGGTGTGAGACTTTTACAACACCATTTCATCCACAGGATCATGGTCATCAAACTTAACAAAGCCAAAGCCTCTTCCACTGCCTATCAATAATTATTTCAATAGTATCCTTTTTTCCATATTCTTCCAAATAATCTCTAAGTTGTTGTTCCTCAGCATCTTCTTTAATTCCAACATTAAATAGCTTCTTCACTGTCACATGGCCTCCTTTCTCTTGACTTCTCTCTTGCTTAGGCACCTTTTGGCTCAACGATCCTCCCATCAAAGAAATGAGGCCTTGTGGCCATGTCAGCATCAACCTTAGTCATGGATGAGAAGGTTACAAAACCAAATCTATCTTCATCTCTTTCTTGCAGGATCCCTCATAACCTGGGAGGTTTCCTCATTGCTAGCAGTAGTTTCTCAAACTCATTTCTGTGGTTTCAAATCTTTAGCCACCAATAAAGAGTTTACAGAACTGTTCCTCTTCTCATGTTTTCCTCTCCAAAGAAATGGTTTCTAATGGTTTCCCCATCACAGACTCATTTGCTGCAGAACCATTTACCACCTCCAATGAGAGAAGAAAAATCTCCACAGATGCATATGCACAGGACATGTCCTGACACTGTGGTGAGCACAGCCACTGCTAGAGAAACTTGCCACTGGGAACATCTTTTACACACAAGACCCAGCACTGCTGCTACTCACACATATTTTATTTTATTTGTTTAAGATTTATTTATTTATTATATATACAGTATTCTGTTTGCATGTAGCCCTGCAGGCCAGAAAAAAGAGCCATATCTAATTACAGACAGTTGTAAGCCACCATGTAGGTGCTGGGAATTGAACTCTGGACCTCTGGAAGAACAGTCAGTGTTCTTAACCTCTGAGCCATCTCTCCAGCCCCAATATGCAGAGATATTTTAACAACTGGGCTATATTTTCAATTCCTACTGCTGTCAAGATCATAGGAATGCCTCTTTTAGCAACCAGATCATATTATATTCTCTGACATTGTACAACAACTTAACTATTGTGTATAAAGCCATACATAGTACATGTGAGGGTCCACAAGCAGATCATGATGTTAGGAAGTTTAAAAATCTATACATTAGCTGGGCGGTGGTGGTGCACGCCTGTAATCCCAGCACTTGGGAGGCAGAGGCAGGTGGATCTCTGTGAGTTTGAGACCAGCCTGGTCTATAGAGCTAGTCCAGGACAGGTTCCAAAGCTACAGAGAAACACTGTCTTGAACCCTCCCCCCCAAAAAAAAAAATCTGTACATTGGACACAGGTAATACCAAAATACAAATTCTGGTCTAATAAATTCTAGATGTGTAACATTGGATAGCTCTCTTCATTTCAGTTATCTGTGTTGACAAATTGAATGTTCATCTGAAATGGGATTTTTATGAGGTTCAAATATAATTCTAGAGAAAATAAAGGACTGCTGGCTGAAAACATTTATGCAGAAGAGACTTTCAGGGCATGCTTTCCCAATCTGTGCCTACCTATAAAGATTTTATAGCAGAAAGGAACATAAGAAAAATAATGCAAGCTCTGAAATGAAATTAAAATTCTATGATTGTGATTGGATGACTAAAAATGAGAAATGTATGAAAACAGGGAAAATTCTTAAAAAATAAACTAAAAATCACAATCAAGAACTGACAAGAAACAGAGGAATGGTGCATAAGAAAGCAAATTGGCAGAATAAACAATTCTAAGTCCACAAAGATTACACATTTGAGCCATATGTGGCTTTGCAGTTGACAGCCTGGTCTGCATTATCATTATATGTTTTTAAATTTCTACTACATTTACTTATTTATTCATGAAGAGGACACCCGTGTATGTGGAGGTCAAAGGACAGCTTGCCAGAATTTATTCTCTCCATTCACCATGTTTGGCAGAAAGCACCTTTCCTCTCTGAGTCACCTTACCAGCCTAGTCATATTATTCTGTTAGTAAGAATACTTAAATATAATAAAGAATTTGCACTTTTGGCAATCCTTCTAAATGATTTTGCTCAAGTGTCAAGTCCTACATTTTTTAAAATAACAATGAGGATCCCAGGGAGGAGCTTTACATGTGCCTCTGAGGAAAGGGTCCTTTTCAAAAGCTAGATATAGATATAGATATAGATATAGATATAGATATAGATATAGATATAGATATAGATATAGAAATATATGGTATGTGTGTTTGTCTATGTGTGTGGTCATTTGGCATGCAGACACCTGAGGTCATTAGATAGAATTTATTAGCTTCAAGTTAAATATAAATAAATTGATATATGACTTATTTGATATATGCATTGATATTTAAGGAACCATGATGGAAGACTGAGTGTAACAAAATGACTGTATTAGAAACACTAAAATTTATGCAATGACAGAAATGTATATACAAGAATACTTATATCATATATTAATATGTCATTATATGTGACATTGTATTTTATATATGAACATGACATACTTAAATGAGATCATTCAGGATCTGGACAAACTGTCTTGTAAGTGTGACTAGGATATCTTAGTAAATATATTTATGTATATATTGTATAATATATTAATTATATATACTGTATATATATTGTATAAACATATTTTCTGAGGACACAGCCAGGACTATCATAAGCCTTACACTCCCCTTAGCTACAGAGTTATAGCTTGTCTCAGAAGAACAAAAACAAATGAATGTTCCATGACTTTAACTGAATTCCTAGGGAGAAAGAGAGTAAATCTATTGAAAGACATAAAAGTGGTTCTAAGCAGCTGGCATGAGTATTGAGTGTGAATGTCACCAACCAACTCTATACATCTTAGTCATGGATATCACATAGTGGAAGGAGAAAACTGAGTCCTTCAGGTTGTCCTCAGATTGCATGTGTTCACCATAGCACACATATGTATATAAACACTCACAAAATAAATAGATTTGATGAGTAGATGACTGACAATTTTTCAAATTTTATAACCTTTGGATTACACATAAATAAAACAAAATTTAATTGATTAATGTTTAAAAAGATAGAGTGAACAGTAATAAATATATATTTAATTTAAAATAAAATAGATGCCAAAGAGAAATAAAAAAGGGCTGAGTTACTAAGAATGCATAACATAGTATTGTAGAAAATAGACTAACCATTTTACTGAACAGAATTTGAATCTCCAGAATTAAAATAAAGATTCAGATTGTAACTGAAAAACCAACCCTGAATGCTCTAAGAATGTTGCATTTTAAGTATAAAGTACACATAAAACAGAGAGATAAATAGGATGACAACTATAATTAAAGAAAGGTAGTATGATTACATTGACATTAGAGCATATTCTGGATCAATAGCTGTTATGAAGAATAAACAGAGAAGTTAATCAATGATTGTGTTAATTTTGTTTCCCTTTGCTGTGATAAAATATGTTGACAAAGATGACTTAGAGGAGAAGGGTTTATTTTAGTTAACAATTCAGATTACAGCCCATCACCTCAGGAAACTCACTATAGCAGGACCTTGGGAGACCTGGTCACATGACTTCCACAGTCAAAAGTGGAGAAGAGTAAATTAGTGTGTCTGTATGTTATATTTAGCTTATCTTCTCCTCATCAAGTCCAGAGCCCAGGCTGTGAAATGATGCTCCCAGCATTCAGCCATTCAGGGTGGGTCTTCCTACATCAATTAACTATATGACAAATATTGCTTACAGCCGTGCATACAGGTCAATAACCCACTCCAGATAATTCCTAGGGAATTCTAGAGATTTGTCAACTAAAGCTAGCCATCACATTGATAAAACAATGTATTCTCCCCAAAGACACAGAAATAGTCAATATATGTTTTAAACAGATGTTCAAATTTTCTTTGGAGCAGAAAATGATACTGGTATAAGATGATGATAAATTTTCAAAACTAATTGGAAATTTCAACCATCTGGATATAAAAAGAAGACTGAGAATTATTAAATATCTATTAACAAATGTTACTCTATCATCATTTATAAAACACATTACCCAATAATAAAGTAGATATTCCTGCTTGCATAGTTATCATAATATACTGTATGTTTAAGTTTTAAAACAAATCTTAATAAACTTAAAATGATCTAAACAAATTAAATAGAAATAATTCATAGAGTAGTACATGGAAATAATTAAAATATTTAAGAATTAATTGATTTACTTTAAAGCCCTTATGGGTTAAAAAAGAAATACATATGAAATTACATAGTACTTTGAGATTATATGAAAAAGCAAGGCATTAAAATATGTGTAATGGATCTGAAAACCTACCAACCCATTCTATAACCTAAGCTCATGAACTATCTTTGTATATGAGCCACCTTTCCTGAGTAAGTTCCTTCTTGCCTTTCTTTGCTTTTATGCCAACCCTGTGCCATCTACAATCCCACATTACTAGTTTCAAACTAGTGGCACTTTGTTTGTAAGTCCCATTTATCCAGGCAAGTAAACAGCTAATTCTCAAGCGTGGCCTAGGTGAGGTCATGTACTGCAGGGAATCATGGAGTTGGCTTGGCCTAGCTGCTTTGAGAAGTATGCCTCAGGTTTTTCAGGACAGAGTCCAAGGCTTCTGGGACACAATGTGCCTTGGAGACTGGAATTGAAATGGTTAGACCACTTTGTGTTCCTCTGTAGGTTCCTGTAATAGTTAAGAAAGCATGAAGACTTACCAGGAGAATTGTCTTAGACATTAATCTTGTATACCCTGTATCATTTGCAAACTTCACTGTTTCCTAGCAACTACAACTGTATTGATCCTGGCAATTGCCATTATATTCTGTTTCTGATAAAGGTATAAAAGTTTGATTGCTATTAATAAAATTGCCACAGCCTCAGTTTTGTTGTGACCCCTCTAACCTAGTGTGATTTCATTCCTAGCAGCAATATCAGGGAAGTAAGGGTGGGTGCTTTCAATGTAGATCCTGCACTGGCCCAATCTATGGAAAGGTGGAGTATTACATCAGACCTGTGCATTCTTAGGTCAGGTTACATAAACAAATAAACAAACAAAAAAGCGAATGGTGGAGTATTACATCAGACCTGTGCATTCTTAGGTCAGGTTACATAAACAAATAAACAAACAAAAAAGCGAATGGCAAAGTATCATGTCTCCCTCCAATCCCACAAGTCATATAGATGTATTCTCTAATGAGAACTACTCAGAGGGACCCCACCTAGTGCAGGGAATTTAAAAGAATAGTCAAAAACATTATCAAATAATTTAAATAAGACAAAATAAATAATTAAACTCTAAGAGATAACAACAAGCACTTGAGTATTGTCCAAGTATATACACACATATACCTTCATAAAATAATAGGATAATTCAGGATTTGAAAACTGAATTCTATACAGAGATGAAAACAATGCACAAGCTGAAAAGAAGATAGAATTGTGAAATCCTCAACATTCCCATTAGAAAACTCAGTGGAAGGCCTTACCAGCCGAATGAATTAAGCAGAAGATAGAATATTGGGGCTCAAAGACAAAGCAGAGGATCTAGACAAAATGAGGAAAACAGTCGCTTTTAATGTAATGCACAGGATACAAAAATCCAAGAAATATGTGACATCATCAGAGGATAAAATCTTCAAGTTGTAGACATGAAAGAGAGAGAAGGATCCCAAATTAATTGCCTAGACCAACTTTTTAAAAATTTTATCTTATGATTTAATTTAATTTTACATATCAGTCACAGATTCCCCTCTCTTCTCCCCCCTCCCCTCAGCCCACCCCCATTCCCATCTCCTCCAGGCCAAAGACTCCCCTGGGGATTCAGCTCAACTTGGTAGATTCAGTTGAGGCAGGTCCAGTCCCCTCCTCCTTTCACCCAACTGAGCAAAGTGTCCCTGCATAGGCCCCAGGTACTAAACAGCCACCTCAAGCACTAAGGACAGATCCCTGTCCCACTGCCTGGGGGGCTCCCATGTAGTTCAAGCTAATTAACTTTCTCAATTATCTAGAGGGTCTGATCTGTTGGGGGCTTTTAAGCTATTGATTCATAGTTCATGTATTTCCACTAGTTTGGGTATTTGTCCTTGTGCTTTTTCCACTCATGGTCTCAACAATTCTTGCTCATACAATCCCTCTTCTTTCTCACCTATTGGACTCCTGCAGCTCCACCTAGGACCTGGCCATGGATCTTTGCATCCACTTCCATCAGTCATTGGATGAGAGTTCTACCATGACAGTTAGGGTGCTTGGCCATCCAATCACCAGAGTAGGTAATTTTGGAAATCAAAATGCCCAACAATCCAATTAATAAATGGGCTATAGAGCTAAAGAGATAATTATCAACAGAGGAAGTACAAATGGCTAAAAGACATTTAAGGAATTGCTCAACATCCCTAATCATCAGAGAAATGCAAATCAAAACAACTCTTAGATACGATCTTATACCTTTCAGAATGGCTAAGATCAAAAACACTGAAGACAGCTTATACAGGAGAGGAGGTGGAGCAAGGGGAACTCTCCTTCACTGTGGGTGGGAATGCAAGCTTGTATAGCCACTTTGGAAATCAATATGGGGCTGTCTTAAAAAAATTGAGAATCCATCTCCCCCAAGAGCCAGCTATACCACTCTTTGGCATATTCCCAAGGAATGCTCAATCATACCACAAGGGCACATGCTCAGCTATGTTCATAGCAGCATTATTTGTAATTGCCAGAACGTGGAAACAACCTAGATGCCTTCAACTGAAGAATGGATAAAGAAAATGTGGTACATATACACAATGGAGTACTACTCGGCAGAGAAAAACAATGACATCATGAGGTTTGCAGGCAAAACGAATGATCTAGAAAAAAAATCATCCCAAGTGAGGTAACTCAGACTCAGAAAGACAAACATGGTATGTACTCATTCATAGTAGGATACTAGATGTAAAACAAAGGATGACTAGACTGCTACTCACAACTCCAGGGAGGCTAACTAGAAAACAGAACTCTAAGAAAGACACAGGAATCACCCAATGACAGAGAAATGAATGAGATCTGCATGAGCAAACTGGATGTGATGGGGGATAATAAAAGGCAAAGGTCGAGGGAAAGAGAGCTTACGGGAGCAGGAGATCCCAGCTCAATCAAGAACAGAGAGGGAGAACAAGGAAAAAGAGACTATGATAAATGAAGACCCCATGGGAATAGGTAGAAGCAAAGTGCTACAGAGGTCCCCAGAAATCAATATAGACCAACTTTTTAACAGTGTCATAGAAGAAAACTTCTCGAAACTAAGGAAAAACATACCTATACAGATAAAAGAAGAACACAGAGCCTCATCTAGTCAAAAATCAAAAGAGAAACATATTGAAAGACCCCAGACCCCTGGGATACTTTTGTCTGCGGGTGGGGCCCCCAGAAACCAAGATTCCAAACCAGCAGATGCAACATGCATGAGGAATGTATTCAGCACTGGCACAAGTTGGCTCTCTGTCCTGGTCAGTCAGAGAGTCCTGAGCAGCAGTGACAAGCATTTTTAAAGGCAGAAACTCTAAAATTAGCATAAGATACCAGGTGCCCCGGGTTTGGCCCAATTTAAAAATCATCATATATTTCAGCAATCATTTTGTTACAGGGGAAATTTTGTAACACTCGTCATAAACTGGTTGGCTCAGGGGAGTTCTAGGGGGAACAGTTACTCTGGAGGGGAGTTCTCATAGTTACAGGCTTATGATTGGCTGATATTTGACCTAGTTTGCTGGACTCGCCAGATGGTCCTTATCTTGGGTCCCATTTGGGGAATTTTTTAAACAAAGACTTATTATTATTTGTTTTTAATCTATAATTACAGCCCTTGTCCCAAGGCTGAAGTCTGGACTCTGAAACTTTTTACTTATTTTCAGGGAGGGGATGGGTCTGTGTCTAATGCAAGCAAGTTTACAGAAGCAAAGTCAGCAATTTGCAATTGTAAAATGTATCCCTAATTTTTTTCTCATTCTCTCCTTTTTCTTTGGACTAATTTTAATCTTAAAATTTAGAGTGTCTGTATATTATCTTGTGGAGTGTCAGTTGCTCTCAATGCTTGGTACTGTTGGGTTAGTACCATAGCCTGCATAATGGACAGCCTCTCATGGATAAACTGTAGCCGCCTATTAAGAATGTAGGGGCCAAAAGTGAGAAGCAAAAGTAGGATGATGATGGGCCCTGCTAATGCAGACAACAATGTGGTGAGCCAGGGGGTTTGGAGTATCAATTTTCAAACCAACTGGCTCTGGCGGCCTTTTCCCATTTTCGCTCCTCCAGTCACTTATGAAGCTTGACCATGGAGTCATGTACTATCCCAGTGTGGTCCGCATAGAAGCAACATTTTTTCTTTTAGGGCCACACATAATCCTCTATCTCTAATGAAAACCAAGTCTAGGCCTCTTCCATTTTGGAGCACAACCTCTGACAGGGAGGTGAGGGAGGTTTCTAATGCAGAGATGGAAGCCTCTAGCCCCCTCAAATCCTCTGCCATAGCGGCCTTTAGCTGTTACATGTGCTGATACCCTTGCACATAACCAGCACTCCCCATTCTTGCCCCCGCTATGCCCGTTACTGTTTCCAATCCCATGAGGATGGCTAAGGTCATGGTGATGGGTTCTCTTTTGTATCTGTGGGTCAGGTCTTCCATCTGTTCTTCAAAAGATGGGGAGTCATGGTATATAACCCAAGGGTACAGATGCACTCGAACACAGAAACCAGTCTGGTTTATCAGCGTTGGTGAGATACAAGGGGTTAAACCGGTGTTACAAGTCCACCATCCCCTGTCTGAGGGTGCTAAGTATTTGCCTGTAATAGCTTTAACCTTTTCTGTGCGGGCACAGAGCTGACTCTTTTCAGGGGTGGTGTACCAAGACAATAGTCCCTGTTCTGATACCTCAGATAAAGTTAGTTTGCTGGCACCGTGCCTTTCCCAGAAGCATGAGTCAGTATTGTTGTAGGTACCGTTGTAGGCTGTTCCCTCATAATAAGGGGGTCCCTCAGAAAGGCAGAGCCAACAGGGACTGAGTGAGATCGCTTTTGGTGGAGTTAAGGGCATAGAAGGCTCCCTGAATCAGGTTGTATAAGGGGGGCATCGGGGTGTCTCCATGGTTGTTGATGGAGGGGGAGGGTGGTCTCCTGAAGTTACAGGGGTGTGGGTTGTGGTTTATTCTTGGGTGGCAGTGCTTGGAGTACCCAAGGTCGGGGACGAAGGACAGGGTTTGGTCCTATTATCATTGGATGAGACAGGGGTTTTTGTCGGAAGGTAATCTTAAACCAGTGGCCATTGTCATTTCCCTCCTTGTAGAGGCATAAACCCTAAGTCTGACCTTTTTGCCACTGGTCTAGATTTTTAACTTGTTTCCCAGGTTCTGTAAAGGTGATAGACAAGGGGTTGTAAAGAGCCTGTTTTGAGCAGTCCGCTGCAGAGCCCTTTTTGACCTGAATCCAATCATGACTAGAAGATGGTCCCCAGTAGGCATCCCCGGTAGTCTCACATCCCCATTTGGCACTGTATAGGGAATCAGGCCCTCCACATTTTAGAACTTGTTTTCTACTTCTCCTATCTCTAGGACAGATGTAGAACTCCATCTGGATATCCAGGTATCCACTCTGAGGTCAACACATCTTTGAAATAAACTGGTTGGTTTAGCTCAGGAGTTTTGTCTGTCATCCAATGTCTCTCTGCAGCTGTTGTTCCTTTCTCATCAGCATTGAGAAAATTCAAGGTTAATAAAGCACTATGCAATCTATTTCTAGGAGTCATTGTTACCTGTTGTTGTTTATTTAGCATACCCTTTAAATTTCAATTGGATCTTTCTATGACTGCTTGGCCTGTGGGATTGTGTGGTATACCTGTAACATGCTTTATATAGTAATAAGCAAAGAACTGTCTCATTTTATTGGAGACATATGCTGGGGCATTATCTGTCTTAATTTGTACAAGTATTCCCATGATGGCCATAACTTCTAATAGGTGTGTAATCACAGAATCAGCCTTTTCAGAACTCATAGGACTTGCCCACTGAAATCCTGAATAGGTGTCAATGGTATGGTGTACATACTTTAATCTTCCAAACTCTGCAAAATGAAACACATCCATCTGCCAAATTTCATTTCTTTGTAAACCTTTTGCATTGCTTTCTGGTTTGATTATAGAAGAAACAAGTAAGACATTTTTTTCACAATATCCTTAGCTTGTTGCCAAGTAATGGAGAAATCCTTCTTCAAACCTTTGCTATTTACATGCTGTTTCTTGTTAAATTCTGAGGCTTCTAGCACATTACCAATTAGTAACTGATCAATCTCATCATTACCTTGTGCTAGAGGTCCTGGCAGACCTGTATGGGATCTGATATGTATTATATATATAGGATATTCCCTTTTTCTGATGATTTCCTGCAATTGTATGAATAATGAAGTTAATTCTGTATTATCAGGAATAAATTCAGCAGTGTCAATGTATAAAACAACTCTCTCTGTATATTGAGAGTCAGTGATTATATTGAGGGGTTCTGTGAAGCCCATCAGTACCATAAGAATGGCATACAGTTCTGCCTTTTGTACAGAGCTATATGGAATTTGTACCACTTTACTTAGGACTGCTGATTTGTATCCTGCTTTCCCTGATTTATTTGCATCAGTATAGAATGTGAGGACTCCAGAAATTGGCTTGTGTTGTACAATGTGAGGAAGGACCCATTCAGTCTTCTTTATGAATTCTATTCTCTTGCTTTTGGGATAATGGTTGTTAATCTCTCCCAAAAAGTTACTGCAGGCTCTCTGCCAGTATTCATTATCTTTTTATAGTGATGAAATTTCCTCATTAGTTAAAGGTACTACAATTTCTGCTGGGTCCATTCCTGTCAACTGGCGAAGTCTTAATTTACCTTTTTGAATCAAATCAGAGATCTTTTCTATGTAAGTCTTTAATTTCTTATTTGGTTTACATGGTAGGAATATCCATTCCAATATAATATCTTCCCTCTGCATCAAAATACCTGTGGGGGAATGTCTGGAGGGGAATACGACAAGAATGCATTTAAGTTCTAGATCCACATGATCCCCATGTGCTTCTCGAATTGTCTTTTCTACTAGAGCCAATTCCTTCTCAGCTTCAACTGATAATTCTCTTGGAATATTTAATTCTTTTTCCCCTTCTAGAGTAGTAGCCCAATTTTTTAGTCCATCTTTGGGTATTCCTATGATACCCAATAAGTTGGAAATGCTTCCTAACAACTTTTGAAAATCATTAAGAGTCTTTAATTGATCTCTCCTCAGTTGTACCTTTTGGGGTCTAATTTTTTGTAACTCTATCTTATATCATAAGTAATTAATAGAATCTCCTCTTTGTATTTTTTCAGGAGCAATTTGCAGTCCCCAGCAAGGCAAAACTTTTTTTACTTCTTCAAACATGGTTTCTAATGTGTCTAACTTTGGATCAGCTAATAGGATATCATCCATATAGTGATAAATTATGGATTGTGGAAACTTTACACGAATTATCTCCAATGGTTGTTGCACAAAGTATTGGCATAAGGTAGGGCTGTTTAACATTCCCTGTGGGAGGACCTTCCATTGATATCTCTTGACTGACTGAGAATTGTTATAATTAGGAACTGTGAAGGCAAATTTTTCTCTATCATTTTCTTGTAAGGGTATGGTAAAGAAACAGTCTTTTAAGTCAATAACTATTATAGGCCATTCTTTGGGTAGCAGAGAGGGCAAGGGCATCCCAGTCTGTAGGGAGCCCATTGGCTGAATTACTTTATTAATAGCTCTCAGATCTGTCAGCATTCTCCAATTACCAGACATTAAAAAAAAAAAAAAAAAAAAAAAAAAAAAAAAACAGGAGAATTCCAAGGGCTGGTAGATTCTTCATTGTGTTGAGCATTTAACTGCTCTTGAACCAGCTGTTCTAAAGCTTGTAGCTTCTCTTTTGTCAAAGGCCACTGTCCAACCCAGACAGGTTTATTAGTTAGCCACTTTAAAGGTAAGGCAGTTGGTACTTCTGAGAGTTCAGCAGCAGTTGTGCTCTGTTTGTGTACAGCCTGAATTGTTGGTGACTGTTTTTTATAGCATGTTATGATATTATTCCTAGAAACATGCATTGGCCTGTATTCCTTTTCTGAGAATGTAGGAATTTTAATCTGGGTATTCCACTGTTGTAACAGATCTCGGCCCCATAGATTTACTGCTACATTTGCTACATATGGCTTCA
Organism: Onychomys torridus; assembly: GCF_903995425.1. Classification (NCBI taxonomy): domain Eukaryota; kingdom Metazoa; phylum Chordata; class Mammalia; order Rodentia; family Cricetidae; genus Onychomys; species Onychomys torridus. The sequence continues at coordinate 81,274,994 of NC_050453.1, forward strand.
GCCTTCCTCTCTGTCCTTTTGGCCCTATGCATTCAACCCATCTCGAACTC